>NW_015505207.1:938887-942292 GCF_001515645.1 Sinocyclocheilus grahami | reverse complement strand
GCATAAAACGAGTGTGCCATGAAATAAGTCATGTAATGCGTGTTGTAAAGATCGCGAGAACAAAACAAAAGAAAAATAAAACCTTACAGCTGCATGAGTCGTGACTGTCACGTTAGCCTGATGGGACCAAACTGCCTTTGTGGTTTTAAAATGTAAGACAGTACCCAGATTGGAAGACTACAGTAACTACATTTAACTTCTACTGTTAATAAGATTTTGGTAGGCTACTATTAGATGGATAGCCTAAATGTCCTAATTCAGATGGGCTACCTGTTTTTTTTAGTTTTTTTAATGGTATATCAAAAAGTGAATATTTTTTAAATGTGATTGTTGGTACATTTTACCAGTTTTTACCAAACATTTAAAACAAAAATTAAAATAGGAAAAATATGCAATATGAAAATAATTGAAGACAAAATGTGTTTTACTGAGAAAAAACAAGATTTGTTTTTTAAAAAGCCTTTTTCCAAAAGGTACATCTGGAAAAAGGGGGGTCGTCTTATAATCAGGGTCAATACGGTAATATCCTAATGATTTTTGCCATAAAAGTAAAATTTATAATTTTGACCCATACAATGTTTTTTTGGTTATTGCTAAAAATATACCCAAGCGACTTAAGACTGGTTTTGTGGTCCAGGGTCACAAATAATAATAATGCTTAAATAATGGGAGGAAAAAAAACTGAATTCATGATTAATGTGTCTGAGGAATCTCCTGAAAGCTGCGCCATATGCAGTTCAGTTAGAAAAGAGACGCTTCTTGAAATATTTTTTTACATTTTTTTTTATACAACTTGTGCATTTTGAGTGTTTTTCCATGTCGACTCTAAGCTGTGCATCTCTTACATTGTCTCTTCTGAAGCTGTGCAGTTTATTTATAAACCTGGAGGAATCATTTTAAATAAAGGCCGAAAATGTGTTTGAAATGTAAATGTAAAAATGCACTGACTGTCCCTATTTGCTTTGAGGAGATGAGAAGCATTGTACTAAATGCGCATAAACATTCTTACAGACGACAGCCTAATTTTTTCATTAGCCGACGTCTCTGATGCTGTGATCTGATTGTTTGTGTTGGCCTTGATTGGCAGCTCCCGATTGTGCTGCCATGACGACGAATAGAATAAAAACACCAGGAAGAAGGTTTGTCATAAAAGGCTGTAGATGCACAAACATACTGAGACCCAGAGCAAGAGAGAGGGCAGAAATCCAGCTTTAATCCTGAACCCCTGTGGAACCCTCTGTGCAAACACTCATTCCTCCATCTCCAGTGTGTTCTCCATAATCTCTTTTTATGCTTCCATTAGACGTTTTAAGGAACATCTCAGGCTGAGGGTGCTGTAGTGTGTGTGTGTGTGTTTGTGTGTGTGTGTGTGTGCGCGTGTGTGTGTGTGTGTGTGTGTGTTTATGAACAGAGAGCAGAAGCTGTATCGTGGGGAATGTCCGTGGTCATATCCTCATATGTGTAATAACAGGATCATCTCTGGCGCTTATGATCCGCATCAACCAGATTAGGCTTCAGCGTCGAAATCTGCATTCTGGGAATTACACACACACTCTCACAAACGCACACCGCTCCAACTAGTAATCCTGAGGGAAGCACTCGTTCAGCCTAAATTAGGCTTCCTTCTCTGTCTTCTTTCATTTTTTGCACCATTTCTGTACTCTTTCGCCCTTTTCTTGTTCTGTTCTCCTACAATTTTGAGTGACCATTTGCACCTGGTTTAAATAGAACTGGATGCACAGCATGGCTATTTGCATAATAATAGTCTGCTAGAACGCGAACTATTTAAAAAAAATGTGACTAGAATGCAATGGTATTTTTGCATAGACAACCCAAATTAAATCTAACGTAAAACATTTTTTTTCTTATGTAACTCCTACTTTTCTTTCTCTTTCTAGACATATATGCATACGTAGGCCTATGTATGCACATTGTTTTTTATTTAAAAGAAATGAATACTTTTTTTCAGCAAGAAAACAATAAATTGATTCAACAGTAAAGACATGTATAATATTACAAAAGATTTCTAATTCAAATAAATGCTGTTCTTTTGAACTTCCTATTCATAAAAGGGTACTGAGAAAATGTAGCAAGATTTCTTCAAAAATATTAAGCAGCACAAATGTTTTCAGTATTGATGATGATAAATGTTTCTGAATAATAACAATGATTCATGTGGTGATACTGCTGAAAATTCTGCTTTGCCATCACAGGAATAAATTACATTGAAAATACATGCAAATAAGGAAAATATTTTAAATTGTAATAACATATCATAATAGTACTGTTTATAATGCATTTTAATAAATACATTACAGCTAAAATAAATTGTAGCCTTGGTGCTTCTTGGTGCTCTATTTGGGTGCAAATAATATCTGCTTTGTTTTTTGTCCCCAGCCTTGTATTCTTTTGCCAAAAATGATTTTACTTAATGTTTTTTTAAAACATGTAAACACAGCATTGTGGTATTTCTGTGTGTGTGTGTCAGAAATATCTCAAAAGCTCCTCACACATCTATTCTAGTGAATTGCTGTGCATTTTAATAGACTCTTCTGTGTAAACATCCATAAGACGGGCTAGAAATAAAAGCCTCAGCAGTGGCTCGGGCAGCTGTGCTGTTTGTCTAAAAACCAGAGGCCTTTTTTCTGCTATGGCGTCATTCTATCTTTGGTCCTAAAAACACGATCAACCGCACAGCTCCCGGTCTGACATGAGCAGCAGATCTTACCCTGCTTAGAGGAGTCTGGCTGTGAGTCATCAGCACAAGATATTTTCAAGCCATTTTTGCTCGAAATCACTTGGTGGGATGGCAAAGCTGTAGTCAGACAGTCTCACCGAAATTATGATGACACAGTTACTGTTGAGGGAAAAATAAAATATTGATTGCTGCACATTTGACATCGACAACGACTAATACTACACTGTTGGAAAGGTGAAGTCATTCTTTCTGTGTCTATGCTGATGTGTTCATAAAGTGTCTGATTGGACTTGAGTATTCAAGAGATGCTTCTATCCAAAGCAGCTTATGTTATTATTGCAGGGACAAACCACCTAAATCTGGGTGGTTTGAAAAAAACAAAACAGTTCTGTCATCACTTACTTGTTGTTCGATCATATTGTTACGGGTAGGCTCGTCTTTGCTTTGAATGTGTCTATCTGCAGCAGTAGTTGTTGTTAATCTGCAGCTGTTGGCAAAGGTTGTCTCAGTTCAACATTTGAACTTTATGACGAGGCCCCAGTGCATCATCTCTCTTCTGACAGTAGTGAGTAAACAAATTCAGGTGTGTCGTTCTTTGGGTATTTAATCTGCCTCAAATGTGTGCTCTCTCGCGCTCTCTCTCTCTCTCTGTGTGAGTGAGTGTGAGTGAGTGTGAGTGAGTGAGTGTGAGTGAGTGTGAGTGAGTG
>NW_015505207.1:861304-937212 GCF_001515645.1 Sinocyclocheilus grahami | reverse complement strand
TTGTGTGTGTGTGTGTGTGCGCGTGTGTGTGTGTGTGTGTGTGTGTTTATGAACAGAGAGCAGAAGCTGTATCGTGGGGAATGTCCGTGGTCATATCCTCATATGTGTAATAACAGGATCATCTCTGGCGCTTATGATCCGCATCAACCAGATTAGGCTTCAGCGTCGAAATCTGCATTCTGGGAATTACACACACACTCTCACAAACGCACACCGCTCCAACTAGTAATCCTGAGGGAAGCACTCGTTCAGCCTAAATTAGGCTTCCTTCTCTGTCTTCTTTCATTTTTTGCACCATTTCTGTACTCTTTCGCCCTTTTCTTGTTCTGTTCTCCTACAATTTTGAGTGACCATTTGCACCTGGTTTAAATAGAACTGGATGCACAGCATGGCTATTTGCATAATAATAGTCTGCTAGAACGCGAACTATTTAAAAAAAATGTGACTAGAATGCAATGGTATTTTTGCATAGACAACCCAAATTAAATCTAACGTAAAACATTTTTTTTCTTATGTAACTCCTACTTTTCTTTCTCTTTCTAGACATATATGCATATGTAGGCCTATGTATGCACATTGTTTTTTATTTAAAAGAAATGAATACTTTTTTTCAGCAAGAAAACAATAAATTGATTCAACAGTAAAGACATGTATAATATTACAAAAGATTTCTAATTCAAATAAATGCTGTTCTTTTGAACTTCCTATTCATAAAAGGGTACTGAGAAAATGTAGCAAGATTTCTTCAAAAATATTAAGCAGCACAAATGTTTTCAGTATTGATGATGATAAATGTTTCTGAATAATAACAATGATTCATGTGGTGATACTGCTGAAAATTCTGCTTTGCCATCACAGGAATAAATTACATTGAAAATACATGCAAATAAGGAAAATATTTTAAATTGTAATAACATATCATAATAGTACTGTTTATAATGCATTTTAATAAATACATTACAGCTAAAATAAATTGTAGCCTTGGTGCTTCTTGGTGCTCTATTTGGGTGCAAATAATATCTGCTTTGTTTTTTGTCCCCAGCCTTGTATTCTTTTGCCAAAAATGATTTTACTTAATGTTTTTTTAAAACATGTAAACACAGCATTGTGGTATTTCTGTGTGTGTGTGTCAGAAATATCTCAAAAGCTCCTCACACATCTATTCTAGTGAATTGCTGTGCATTTTAATAGACTCTTCTGTGTAAACATCCATAAGACGGGCTAGAAATAAAAGCCTCAGCAGTGGCTCGGGCAGCTGTGCTGTTTATCTAAAAACCAGAGGCCTTTTTTCTGCTATGGCGTCATTCTATCTTTGGTCCTAAAAACACGATCAACCGCACAGCTCCCGGTCTGACATGAGCAGCAGATCTTACCCTGCTTAGAGGAGTCTGGCTGTGAGTCATCAGCACAAGATATTTTCAAGCCATTTTTGCTCGAAATCACTTGGTGGGATGGCAAAGCTGTAGTCAGACAGTCTCACCGAAATTATGATGACACAGTTACTGTTGAGGGAAAAATAAAATATTGATTGCTGCACATTTGACATCGACAACGACTAATACTACACTGTTGGAAAGGTGAAGTCATTCTTTCTGTGTCTATGCTGATGTGTTCATAAAGTGTCTGATTGGACTTGAGTATTCAAGAGATGCTTCTATCCAAAGCAGCTTATGTTATTATTGCAGGGACAAACCACCTAAATCTGGGTGGTTTGAAAAAAACAAAACAGTTCTGTCATCACTTACTTGTTGTTCGATCATATTGTTACGGGTAGGCTCGTCTTTGCTTTGAATGTGTCTATCTGCAGCAGTAGTTGTTGTTAATCTGCAGCTGTTGGCAAAGGTTGTCTCAGTTCAACATTTGAACTTTATGACGAGGCCCCAGTGCATCATCTCTCTTCTGACAGTAGTGAGTAAACAAATTCAGGTGTGTCGTTCTTTGGGTATTTAATCTGCCTCAAATGTGTGCTCTCTCGCGCTCTCTCTCTCTCTCTGTGTGAGTGAGTGTGAGTGAGTGTGAGTGAGTGAGTGTGAGTGAGTGTGAGTGAGTGTGAGAGAGAGTGAGAGAGAGTGAGAGAGTTCCCCTCTGCTGAGTTTGTGGACAGATTTGATCCCTTCAGTCAAGAGTCTGTAAGTTCTGTCATCACTTACTTGTTGTTCGATCATATTGTTACGGGTAGGCTCGTCTTTGCTTTGAATGTGTCTATCTGCAGCAGTAGTTGTTGTTAATCTGCAGCTGTTGGCAAAGGTTGTCTCAGTTCAACATTTGAACTTTATGACGAGGCCCCAGTGCATCATCTCTCTTCTGACAGTAGTGAGTAAACAAATTCAGGTGTGTCGTTCTTTGGGTATTTAATCTGCCTCAAATGTGTGCTCTCTCGCGCTCTCTCTCTCTCTCTGTGTGAGTGAGTGTGAGTGAGTGTGAGTGAGTGAGTGTGAGTGAGTGTGAGTGAGTGAGTGTGAGTGAGTGTGAGTGAGTGAGTGTGAGTGAGTGTGAGTGAGTGAGTGTGAGTGAGTGTGAGTGAGTGTGTGTGTGTGAGTGAGAGTGTGTGAGTGTGAGTGAGTGTGAGTGAGTGTGAGTGAGTGTGAGTGAGTGTGAGTGAGTGTGAGAGAGAGTGAGAGAGAGTTCCCCTCTGCTGAGTTTGTGGACAGATTTGATCCCTTCAGTCAAGAGTCTGTAGCATTAGTCGTGCTACAGGGGTGAATCTCACAAAACCCATCAGCAAGACCAAGTCTGGGTCATATTTCACCTAAAAAAAAATATATGTATGTGTGTGTGTATATATATTGTTTTGAGAAAAGAAAATTAAGCCTGTTTTATAACTTTGACATTAGGTTTTTTATTTATGTATTTACTTTATGTATTTTTATGCATTGTCAATTTGAAATATATAATTGAAAATCTTCAAATTTGCCCTTACAATATGTTATTGGGATGATTTAAATTCTCATTGAATCACCCCTTTGAGAAAGTATCACTATTGTAAAGAATATATACATTAATACAAAAAAGATACATTACTGTAAAGTTTTAGGTTGGTAAGGCTTTTTTTTTTTTTTTATAAATCACATGATCTTTCAGAAATCATCATAATGTGCTGATTTGGTGCTCAGGAAACATTTCTGACCAATGCTGAAAGCATTTCTGTTTCATAATATTTTTGTGGAAACCAAAAAAGCCTTTATTTGAAAATTTTTTCATATTATACAATTACAATTACAATTTAAAGCTTTTTCGTAAAACGTCTTACCATTAATTTATGAACAGTAATGCACATTATTTTATTTGTAAATTAGATGTATATTATTGAATTATTTAGATTTGTTCATATTTATGGTATATAAGTATCATTGTAGTATTTGTCTACTGAATATTATTAAACTTTCATTATGCAGAACATTTTTACAGGAATGATACTCACTTTAGAAAATAATAACTGGAATTGCACCAAGTCTGAACATGCTATGCCAAAAGATTTTTGAAGAAAAATAAATCTTAATGGTCCTGAATAGGCTACATTTTCATTATGTAATTGTTGTAATTATGTAAGTATAATTGTTTTTTCACACTGAATCAAAATAATAAAAACCGCCTCTGACACGTTTTTGTGTGATTCACCCACACAGTTTTTTTTGTTTTTTTTTATTCCCTAGAGCTGACTTGATTCTTTTTGTCCACCTGTGTGCTTTGCTTTGTCTCCCTTGTGGTTCATAATGTATTTCTCTCCTCTGTATGTCTCTTTCTCTTAGGTTTTTAAGGTGAAGGCTGTCCAGCTGGCAGAAAAGCTGCTTCCTGCCTTCAACACCCCAACAGGCATCCCTTGGGCCATGGTCAATTTGAAGAGGTATGTTACATACACACCTTCCCTTTCACGCTTTCGTCCTTTCATTTTTTTTTTTTCCAAGCTGTCTGTCCTCCCCTCATTGTCCTGATGGGGGCTGCCACATAATGGAAGGCTGTTAGACCTTGTGCGTCTACGAAAATCCCTGTGGCTTTCTTCCTGTTTAACTCGACTTTCCACATAATTTCATTAGAATGAAATGAAAATTGCACAATTAATCTGCAGAGCGCATTGTGAATGTGCATTAAGGGTTTTTTGTGTTTGAGGAGGGAGGAGGGTCAAATCCAGCTTGACACGGCTTTGTGAATTAATTGGGTGTTTAGAAGAAATTGCTCGGGTACAGACGAGACCACCGCATTTTGGGTGTCTTTAATCCTGAGGGGAAAGAACAACGCTGTGTTTTATTAATCCCCATTCATGTAGAGCAGCCTTTCACAGTCTACACACACACACTGTGGATACATTCTGCATGGAAATGAGAAGTACAAGTAGAGCACAGGATATTGGGCTTGACGGAAGGAATGATGGGCGGCAGTGAATCCGTTTGGAGCGGGAATGAAGCTGTTTGACTTAAATGAGCTCGCAGTAATTCTTTATTGTCTACACGCTGCAAATGTATGAAGGTGGATGTATGCTTTAGGCTAGTAAGGAACATACTATACGTAAATCTCATGGGTGTTTCCTTCGGTCTGTTTCAGTGGAGTGGGGCGTAACTGGGGCTGGGCATCAGCTGGAAGCAGTATTCTGGCTGAGTTTGGGACGCTGCACATGGAGTTTGTGCACCTGACGTATCTGACTGGAAACCCTGCTTACTATCAGAAGGTACGCTTGGGTGTATGAGTGTTTTGTAACTGTGTTGGCCCTTGTGTTTGTGTCCTGTTGTGAACTCTGTTTGTGTTCTGATTTAGGTGATGCACATACGGAAGCTGCTGGCTAAGATGGACAGACCCAATGGGCTTTACCCCAACTACCTGAACCCACGCACAGGACGCTGGGGCCAGCGTGAGTGCCTCCCACTAACATCCTCTGTGCTGCACAAGCAACTCTCACTTTCCACTTCACCACAAAAGGCGTTTTGTGAATTCTCGCACTGTATGAAATAAAGAGCGTTATAGACACCCACAGCATGATCTTGATGCTGTGGTAGATTTAAAAAAAAAGATTGCACACACAACAGTTGGGTAAAATTATGCTTTATAAGTAGATGGAAGAATTTGCAATTAGTGTTTCATAGCACTGAATAAAATAGATTTTTCTCTGGACTCTGTCCACTATCTTAGATTAATTTTGTTTCCATAAACGTTTTTTTTTCTGGGACTACTTTATCCATGAATGATACATGAAATGATGCCTTAGGTTTGGCTCGAAACAACAAATGTAGATGGTTTTGCTGCGTATTGTTTGGAAAAGCCTTTTGAGTCATGAGCATGCAAGTGAAGGTCAAGATTGCTGATATAATAGACTTAAAGTATATCCAATATATATTTTTCTGTTGTTTTAGTCAGGTTCAATTTTTACTTACTATGCCAAAATTAAATTTATTATATTATACATTTTTTATTATATTTTATTTACTGTCTGGCAACATTTTGCGTGAAGTGTTATTATTTTAATAAATAGTTTATAATTTATTAAATAAATTATATTGAATTTATAATTTAGCAGTAATTTCTGTAAATCCATTACAGCCATTTAAAATAGAAAAATTATTTTAGTTCTCAAGAAACATTTGGTATCATAAATGTTGAAAATAGTTGTGCTGCTTAAGTGTTTTTGTGGAAACCATGATGCACTTTTTCAGGATTTTTTGATGAATAGAAAGTTTGAAAGAACAGCATTTATTTGAGGGGAAAACTGACCACAAACTTGAAAGATATTGTATATCATTAACAAATGTAACGTAGTTACAACGAGCTAATCTGAAACTCACTCACTCGGCTCAGCAGACCTTTCTCATTTCTGAGCCCTGTTTTGTTATTCGTATTGCTGCAATAATCATAAGAGATTCAGATCAAATTGAGGATCCAAAATACCACTCTGTGAAGCCTGTTTATAGACACGGATGATTTTCATAATCCCTCTACCAGGATTTATTATTCTATAAATGTGAATGACGACAATGACAGCTTAACCTCATCTCCCTGATCAACGAGCTTTAATAAAGATGGGATGTGAGGAAGTTTCTTTCTTTATGTATAATTAGTAATTATCTGTAGTGAAAACACTCCACTGTGTTTTAACCAACTCTTAATTACTGAGAGAGATGAGGGTTTAATTAGTGCCCTGCATCTAAAGGCTAAACCTGATCAACCCACTCGAAGCAAACACACACACACACACACACACACACACACATACACACAAAGACTAAATTCCAGTAAAGTCTGATGGTGTATGTGTGTCCAAAGGGGTAAAATGTAATTAAGGTGCACTAGAGATCTATTTTCTAAATGAAAACTCGGCGTGAATGACAGGCCATTACAGCAGAGTATTATTCCCTCTCCCACACTGCATCTGCCCTGTGGACCCTTAAAGGGACAGGTCCAAAAAATAATGTTCTCTCATAATTTATTCTCCCTCATTTCATTTCAAATGGCCTTCTGTCCTGTGTGTAACGCAAAAGAAGTTTTTCGATAGAGTTCATGTGAATGGGGATTGTGTATCACAAGCAGCTTGGACATTGTGCTAAACATCTCCTATGGTGTTCCATGCAAGTTGAATGGGGGATTAAATGATGATAGAACATTTATTTTTGTGTGAACTACCCCTTTAAAGTTCTCTCTCCACGTCTCTATTGCATCACCTCCAGGGGCCTTTAGATTTTAGATCCACATCTCCTCCTCAGCCCGTCATTCTCTATCCATGACCTGTCCGCTTGCTGTCGGCCAAGCCTCTCTGTAGAGATTTCCTGCCTGGATCTTTGATTGTTACTCAAATCCACCCTGTTGTTTTTTTATATTCAAAGACTTTGAGTGCATTTACTTTTCAGCGGGAGGCCATTAGGGAGTTGTTTTTTGATTGGCAGAAGTGAAAATCCAGACGTTCGATGACTGGCAGCCGTGCCAGAAGAGGTTGTGAAATAAAGGCCCAGACGGTTTATGGGAGTCTGACTGGGATTTTTGAGAGTTTATGAGTCTGAAACGTCTCTGCTTCAATCAATCTTTCCACTGCCTTTGTCTCACTGCACACCAGCCTGCACCATCTATGTATTATTCATCATCTTAATCACTGATGATGTTTATTTTATTATATTTATTATGATTCTACCACCTTTCTTTCTGTGCTGCTCGCACACATTCGCCTCTTTCGCTGTACCTTTTTTCTCCATTCCTTTCGCTGTCTCTGAGCAGCTTGTTTTCCTCTCTGTTGTTTTCAACCTGTCAAGATTCTCACACTGTCAAGATCCACACATTCTCTCTGAACTATTTCTTCTTATATGTTTTTCTAGCTCTATCCATATTTAGTTATTAGTATTACGTGCAAAGCCAAGAATCACTTAAATCTTAACCTAACTCATCCTGCTCTGTTTGTCCTTGGGGCATAAATGATACATGTCTATGACATGCTGAGGAAAAGTGTAATATTGCTTTCAAGCAATCTTTGCCTAGAATGACAGAAAAACTCAAGTTTTAATTTATGGAGCCATCTGAGCCATATCTGGGGACAAGAATATCATAGAGACCTGGGCTCTTTTGAATTGGCACTGTAAGCAATTCCTTGGCAACCACATGGCAACATTTTGGGAATTACCTGCACCATTGCTTTTGCACTGATAATTTCTGCAGAAAATGTACACAATTTTTGCCTCTATATTCCAAAATGCCCCGCCTCTTGCAGCAGGACGGACTAGTAAGAGTTACTTACAAGTGGCCTGTTATTGGACGTCTCAGTCTCTCTCTCACATTCTATTCATTTTTTTTCCCCCACCTCTCTTTTTTTCCCCCTTTTCTGTTGAATAATTCATCTCCGCTTCTACGTCTTGCCTCTACCAGGTCAGTCCCTCGCATCCATTAGCATAAAATACATTTTACTTTGTCTCAGTGTCTCTGTAAAGGATCTCTCATAAAGTGCTTCAGCCTCCTGCCTCGTTGCTGCCTCATTGATTTCTTTAGTTCTCACTCTGATTTTTAAACTAGCTTTTGCAGATGCAATTTTTAGCCGTGTCACTTGCGTGTTCACACCTATCTCATGTAAAACATCACCTCTGAATCTGTACTCCACCCCCAATCTCCTCTAAAGACCTTCCATAAAGGCTTTTGACAGTTTATCTCCTGAACATTTGCCCTGCTAGCTCTCTCTCAGCAGGCTGAATGCTGTACAGCTCGCTAACCGTGGCAGATATGAGCTGTGACAGTGCTAATGGACTCCTCCCTCGCTCCTCTATGATACTATATACAGCAAGTGTACAGTATACACTCCTCTGCCTCCCACACACTTCACACTTCCTGTTCTCATTTGGAGATTGTGTGTCCTGTCTGTTTCCCAAATGGGTTAACAAGCTTCCTTGTTAATCTTGACACTCAGAGAGAGAATGTATGGATAGATGGACAGACAGATAAACACAGACATAGATATAAGCATACAGATAGTTAGATAGAAACATAGACAGACAGACATGGATGGATGGATGGATGGATAGACAGACAGAAATACAGATAAACAAGATATTAGACTGACAAACCAATGGATGGATGGTTACAGACAGATGGATATTAGACGGACAGACAGACAAACAGATAGATAGACAGATGGATAGACCGATATAGACATACAGAAAGATGGATATTACAGACAGACAAACAGACCGATAGAGCGACACAGACTAGATAGATTGATAGACAGACAGACTTAGACAGAATGAATATTGACATACAGGTAAACAAGATATTAGACATTAAAGACAGATAATATAGATACAAAGACAAGTTGATGGATGGATGGATGGACATACAGACATACAAACGTCGTAGGTAAACCTACATAGAATATAACACAGACGGACAGATAGGCAGACATGGATATAGACAGATAGATTGGCTGGAAGGATGGACAGACATACAGATGCTATGGACAGAAAGATATAGATATATAACATGACTGAATGGATAGATAGAAAGACAGACGGTCAAAGAAACAGATAGGTTAATAAACTCAAACTCTTGATTGAGACCTCATTGATATCAGCTAATCACGAGGCCATGGCTCTAACCTAGTGCCTCTTTTTTAATATTCTCTGTTTCTGTCCATGTTCAATATCTTCAATATTTCATTCTTCATTTCTACAGCTCCCTCCGACAAGTCAACACAGATTGTTTACATGTTCTGTTGTAGGTTGCCATTACGAGCCATTACCGGCACAAATGACTCCCAGCCTGTCAAACACTCACACTTTACACACACTCACTCTGCAGAGTCATTAGCTGTGTCAAAGTGGAACACACACTCGATGGCTGTGTTTATAAGTGATTAGGTGTGTGCTGGTGTGTGTCCACGCTGAATAAACGCCAGCGAAAACATGCTCACTTGTGCATTTTTATTGTAATGAGGGTCGGTGTCAAGCCTGAATATACTTTTATGGCAGCATTCAGGCACATTAAAAGACTGAGATATGAATGGAGTAATCAAAAGAATCATAGCAGGCTTTTCTTTGCTCCAGTTGAATGAATGCATGTTCACAAAGTTTGGAATTTAGAGGCATCTAATTGGGCTAGTTTTGTCATTTTGAAGTATTAAACTCACTTTACTCTAAGTTTAATAACTATTAGAGGTTGTTTTTTGTCCTTACCATCAGCAACAGACATTTATTAAGCTTATACTTGTGTCTCTCTCTTGCTCTGCAGATCACACCTCAGTAGGTGGGTTGGGTGATAGTTTCTATGAGTACCTGTTGAAGGCCTGGCTGATGTCTGATAAAACGGACACAGAGGCACGCAAGACGTACGATGATGCCATCGAGGTGAGGGCTGCAGGTTACAAATGGCAATTTTTGTGTTTCGTGCTGCATCAGTTCATTCTCTCTTTCTTTCTCTTCCTACAGGCTATCGAGCGCCACCTCATCCGTAAGTCCAACGGTGGCCTTACTTTCATCGGGGAGTGGAAAAACGGCCACTTGGAGCGTAAGATGGGTCACCTGACTTGCTTTGCTGGGGGCATGTTTGCCTTGGGGGCTGATGGGTCGCCAGATGATAAAGCTGGACACTATCTGCAGCTCGGAGCAGAGATTGCACACACCTGCCACGAAAGCTACGATCGCACTGGTTAGTGAATATGTGAGGGGGCAAGAGAGAGATGAAGGGTATAAAAAAATGCATGAGATCTTTGGACTTCAAATCTAATTTGTAGCATGGTGTGTTGCCATGGTAACACTACAGGTTATTTTTAGAGTATGGCATTTCTATTTCACACAACTTGACTGAAAGACATTGATGGATTGCAGCTTAGCCACAACAGGCTCTCAGACAGATAGTTTCACGTTTATAGCACCATGAGAGCCGAAGGTTCAACTAATAGTACTGAACGCATAAACCTTTTATTGTTTGCAGTGCTGAAGCTCGGCCCAGAGGCCTTTAAGTTCGACAGTGGGCTGGAAGCAGTGGCTGTGAGACAGAATGAGAAATACTATATCCTGAGGCCTGAGGTCATCGAGACGTACTGGTACATGTGGAGATTTACCCACGACCCCAAATACAGGCAGTGGGGTTGGGAAGCAGTGCAGGTCAGCATCTCTTTCCAGTGATAAAGATATATGGTATACACACACACACACACATAAAATATATATATGTATATACATGTGTGTGTATGCAATGCAAATGTTTATTAATTTGGCTTTTTTACTGTAATATGTAACAAATCACTGTAGTGATTCAAATTAAGATGCTTAGCTGGAAAATCTATTTTTACTGGATGTTGAATATTGTATAAATATTAAGTTCATTAAATATCCCAGGAAAAGAGTGCCTACAACTAAATATTGGATATTAATTTTGGAAACTGCTTTCTGAAATTTTAGTTTACTGGCAATTGAAAGGAATAGCGCTAGATCATGACAGTGATTTAATTCTTTAAGATGACTATTTTTTTTAAACTGCGCTTTCCTGTAATGTCTCATCTCTATTTTAGGGACTTTCTCACGTCAACCTTTAAAATAAATGGTCATCCATATTTCATACTCTGCATTTCTAATATTAGAATGCCTGTATTCAATAAGTACTGGATAATAACTGGATTGCAATGTTTTATTTTCATTCATTTTTTTACAAAATAAACTAAATTTTTAAAGTCTGCCATTTATTGGTTAACAACCATAACATGACAAAAATAATCACCTTATTTTGTCAGCCAGATTTTTAATATCACTGTCATTCAATAAGAGAACACAAATCCAAAATTCTGTCATGAAGCTCCAATGCAGTCCAATAGGTGTAACTCAATCTGACATAATGACATCATCGTATGGTGCAGCTGATTGGTTCTTTTTATATCCGCAGCCAATGAACTTGCTGCTCAACATTCAAATACTTGGCTAGTGCTTGCTGTAGCAGTTGCAGCACGCTTCATTAACCCTCCACCTTCCCCAGCTCCACCTGTATAAATCTGCTACGCGGTGATTCATGTATGCTATATATGGGGGTTATTTCATATGTGTTATATGTGCAGCAGTAGTACTTGTTACATGCTCACAGCAGCATGTTGTGGATGTATTGGCCGCAGCAGCAGCATAGCAGATCTATTCTAAGACCAAACACATGAACATTAACATGTACATTACCATGCCAAACCCTCTGAGAGTTGTCATGATAGAACTTTTTTGTTGCCTTTGCAAAGATCACCAGCACAAAGCTAGGGCACGAGCAACACAAACAGAAGTTTAACTCACTTCTCACAGGGCTGGTATCTCCAGCCATCAGAGTTCAGCCAGATATCAGAGACAGAATAAGGTCAGACGGTGTATACGGCACAGGATGTTCTTAGTATCTAAACCCGTATCTCATCACTTTGATATCCATCTGTAGTCCCAGTCGATCTATCGGTGGCATCTTTTTGATACTCGTAGTAGTCCTGTACCTCTTTATCCGTATCTGTTTATCACTCTGTTTTTTTGATTTATCCTTCCCTTTCTTATCATGTCAGTCTTATTCCGGCCAGACCTGGACTGTGTTTTTTAGGGAATGTGTTTGTGTTTCTAGAACAGTTTCAAAGTGCTCTTGAGAATGGAGCGTCATTGTTTTGTCTCTGATTGGGTGTCATTGTTCTGCCGGTACAGTACTGTTTCACTGCAGTTGCAGCTTCTTTTGATGAGCCGCTGGGTGCCTGGGCTCTTTCTCTCCTTCCCTCCCTCATTTTCACTCTTCCCATTTCTGTAGAAAGAGAACAGAATAAAGCTCACTTGTTCCCAGTCACAGAAGTTCTTTCGTTGCTATCAGCTCTTTTTTCCTTTTTGTCTAATTTTATCATTTTCTGTCTCCAGCTCTCTCTGTGCACCTCTTTCTTTCCAGAATCTCAGGGTCTCACCGTCTCTTCTCTTTGCGTTCCTATCGCTGTTCTTTGTGTAGATAAATGGTATTGTTTATGTTTGGTGTGCACTCTCATCTGCAGGATTAGTTAAGATTTTCTCACCAGTTCTACCATATCTCATGTGAAGTAAGATGGTCAGTTGAAGGTGAATGGCTTCAGTTGGATTTTTGCTGCTATATAACTGCTATAGCGTGCACAGATATGTTGTTTTATGGCGGGAAATAATGTAATTATGTCTAGGAATTATATAAAAATTCATGCAGAATTAGCTTATAACCAGTAAATGGCTGATATAAATTGGGGGGGCGGGGGGGCATATGCCAGTGTCGTCATTTTATCAATTTGATTGAAAGTTTTAACTTTTTTTCTTTTCTTTAATTGTTTACATTTGTTTAGTTGACTTTTGAAGTTTGGGCATCTATGGTTTATATAAAAAACAATAAAACCCTAAAAAAACTAAAGTCTGTTGTTTTAAATGCTACGAGTAAATTTAGGCATCATAACATTAGAAGGTGCAGTATGGGAAAAATGGAAATTCATTTTGAGATTTGATAAAGATTATACTCAATAGTGTGGTTAAATCATTGTTTTTAAAGATGTTTGATGATCCAAAGGCAATCTAAATGGAAAATAGAGGAAATGAAGCTGCAAGTCTTGAGTGAATCTCTGTTGAATGGTTTAATAGGAGGCTGGATCAGGCCAGCTGCTGTTGCGTTATAACCGTGTGAGGTGAGTCCTCAGTGTAGCAGCTGTTTCAGGCAGATCTGCTCCGGGTAGGTGAGCACATCATGCCATGTTTTCCTGGCACGGATGGCTTGCATCACTCCTGCCTGCAGAGGCTGGAACAGCACTAATGGAGCATTATTTGTTCCTGGAGAACAGGGCCGGAAAAATAGAGCGGCTTCGTATATATTCTATTTTTGGCTTGTCATTACTGCGAGTACACAGTTATGCATTGATTTGATTTGCAGTCATAAAGTGGTGATTAGGACAGGGTTTTACTTGATATAGCACATACTGTATAGGCAATCTCTCTGAGCTAAAGCACGGGAAATGGTACATCTGGAACTGAGCTAGCCTGAGTTACTCACCAGTTGGATGGAAACTTTATTAGAAACTGCAGGACATTACATGGTTTAATCAAATTTAAGAACAATAGTCTGGCCCTCGCTGTTGTAAGATATGTGCATAATTCAAATCAAAGACATAGTCATGACTCAAGCATCTTTTAACAACCTTTACCATCAAAAGTTCATCTAAGGTGCCGGGATCATCATCTTTCACCTTCACCATTTTTCACAAAGTCAATTCAGTTGTGAAAGTAAATCAAAATTCAGAAAAATTAAACAATGAATTAGCTGTCATGGGGACAAATATAATATTATATATACTCCACTGTTCAAAGGTTTGGGGTTGGCATGTTTTTTTTTAAAAATATACAGTAAAAACAGTAATATTATAAAAAATTTAAATAACAGTTTTCTCTTTGAATATGTTTTAAAATGTAATTTATTTCTGTGATGAAAAGCTGAATTTTCAGCATCATTACGCCAGTCTTCAGTGTCACATGATCATTCAGAAATCATTCTAATACGCTGATTTGCTGCTAAAGAAACATTTCTAATTATTATCAGTGCTGAAAACAGTTGTGCTGCTTAATATATTTTATGCATCGTTGCTGAATAAGTATTCATTTCTTAAAAAAATTATTTAAAAAAGCTCTTACTGACCCCAGACTTTCTCCACATTTTCTGCAGGCTATAGATAAATACTGCCGAGTAAGCGGAGGATTCTCTGGTGTTAAAGATGTCTACTCCTCCAACCCCACCTACGATGACGTCCAGCAAAGCTTCTTCCTGGCTGAAACGCTCAAGTAAATATCATTTCATTTAACAATACAATGCTGAAGCTGAGTTGCAATAGTAGCACAAACTGTTTTAGTTCATTGAGCAAGTACATGTTATTATTTTCTGTTAATGTAATAATGGTCAAGGTAACTATGCAGCATAAAGCTAGCACTGTGAAAAGCAGTGACTATTAGCTAAACAAAGTGGGATTTGCAAAGGAAATAGGAGTGGAAAGACAGCCGGTCATTACTGCCACCTGCTGGTGTCATTGAAACACTGCAGTTTCCCATTGCCAAATGTGTTTGAATCGGATCCGTGACCCAGTTTGCTATAAACATCAAGTTAATTGTATGATCCTTATTTGTGTGTTTCTGTAGGTATCTCTATCTACTTTTCTCCAGCGATGAGCTGCTGCCTCTTGAGAACTGGGTGTTCAACACAGAGGCCCATCCTCTGCCCGTCCTGCACCAGGGCAACATCACCCTGCCTGGCAGCGAGACCCAGCGGTAGAGCGGACTCACCGGGAGGGCGCTCGCCCCTTTTCTAAACGCCTCCCTCCTTGTGAGAAAGACAGCAGCTGCCAGTGCAAAGGAGAGGAGAGAACTGTACCCACCATCCACTGTCTCCTCCTGGACTGTGAATCATGGGACTGCAGTGAACGGAGGGGACCGGAACAGACCCAACTCTCTTTATCTATGTCTCTCTCATATATTCTCTGAAGGACAGACTGCCGGATCGATCATGTGTGTCTCTCTCTTGTGGTCGCTGGTCTGACACGTCCGTGTACACGGTTACACGCATTGACAGACTAAAAGACCTTCTGATATGGATGTGCGTTTCACACTGGGAAAGGATTTTAACAAGTTCATTCGTCCCCCCCCCCTTTCTCGCTCTCTAATTTGGTGGCATTTCATATCATCAGTTCAGCACTAAATCAAAATGATGGATAAATGGTTTTTGGACCAGACCGCCTTCAGAGCCTTTCACTCTCTGAGCTGGGCTTCTGGAGATGGCAGATGTTGGATGTGACCTCCTGTGAAATCTTTCTCCAGCTGAGGCTAAATTTAGGCCAGAGGCACCAGGAATGTTCTTTTCTCCTAGATTTCTCTTCAGTCTCTCCGATGTCTCTTTGTTAAGGTTAGCGGGTAAAAAGGGACACATGCTGCTATCGAACAGCTGCTGCCTGTGACACAGTCACCACCGTCATTCCAGAAACCTTCGCTTTCTGCGTCTTTCCATTCCTATCTTTTTTTCCATCCATTGTGAATGCCCAGAATGTCATTCATACTGCATTCTGGATGGGCTGGTGTTTGGTTTTGCATCACAATGAATCAACACTTGAAGTAACTGTAACTTGTGGAGAGAAGTCACAGTGCTTGTAGATGCTAATGCTCACGGCAGTCAACATTTGTTTTCATTTGTCGATGGTGCCGCTCTGTTAGACCAGACCAGATTCTTTCAACAGCCATGATTTACCACTAATCGTAGCCAACGAGGTAGAGATTTATATACATGGGGTTAAGACTTCATAAATACACTGTGTGCCCTTTACAAGAAACCCAGAGTAAATAAAACACAAAAACAAGTGCAAGGATTTTAAATAGCATTGCATAACAACTAAGCCCATGATGTAAGATGTTCGGAATACTCCTGAATGCTTTTTTGTCATTTCAGTTTCTAGATGTGTTTTCATTAGTCAAATGCATATCTCTGAATATTTCATGTGAGTTTTAACATGACTTATTCAGTCCTGGGCTGTAAACACCCTGAACATGTTTTCTGAAACACGGTGGTGGCAGACAGATTTCTGAGATCAGATGATTAAACACAACCTGCAGCCAATCATATTGAAGTATTTTGTTTGTCTTTATTATTATTTTTTTGGGGGGTTGAATTTACCTTTAATGAATATTGATTAAGTCTCTTTGGAAGATGTGCTCAGCCTTATGCTCTCAGACTCAAGTTTGTTTTTTGTTTTTTTAATCTTCAAGTGTGTAAAATGGTACAGCCACGGAAGATTTCATGTAGTCGACCAGGAAAGGAAAAGCGAATTATTTTCTCATCTTGGATAATGAAGAAACTGTGAGAATCAGTCTGTCAAAAAGACTCGAGCACCATTGATGGGATGCTGGGGGCCATCGATCAGCTCCCATTAAGGGTCTTTCACTTTATATCCTGTCATTTCAGTTCCTCTGTTTCTGAAGATCTCATCCGAGTGTGAGGGAGATGTGTCCTCTCCTCCCCTCTAGATGGCAGCAGTGGTGTCATTTCTTTTCTTTTCTCCCAGTATCATGACTTTGACTTAATGGTGAGTGAAGCCCAGGCCAACACTCTTCACTGTTGTTGCTGGGTGGGTTTTGACAAAGCTGTGTTCTGTATCTGTATTTTTACTGAACAAAAAAACAATAATTGTAAATATGTTTAAAATGCCACATAAATTCAATAAAGATGTTACAAAAAGTGAACGGGATAAAACAAAACAAGCTTTCATTGTCAGGTCGTTTCTTACTAATTCATACAAAAGACTTGCAGCGGATTTCATAGTTCACTTTAATAGTTCCCCCCAGTTATGGAAAACCTACAGATATCAGGGAATCTGAAATTTGGAATGTCAAGATATTAACATTTTTTAGAAAGAGCCATAAAAGCCCTTCTTACTTTAAAACTTTACTTGAATGCTAAAAAAAAAATAAAGCAGCAGCAAAACTTTTTTCAACATTGATAAATGTTTCTTTAGCAGCAAATCAGCATATTAGAATGATTTCTGAATGATCATGTGACACTGAAGACTGTCGTCGAAGACAGTAGTGATGCTGAAAATGTGCCATTGCAGGAATAAATTACATTTTAAAATACATTCACTTAAATATTTTTTTTAGTATTAGAAGTAATATTTCCCAATATTACTGTTTATACTGCATTTTGTTAAATAAATGCAGACTTGGAGAGCATAAGAGACTTACAGTCTCACATACAGCTTATTATATTAAATGGTATATTGATGTTTGGCTTAAGGAAATACACTAATGTGATCTCTTAAAATACATATTTTTAAATCTTTATCCATAATCATGAATGAGTGGAAACATCCTGGAAAGTCACTGGTCTAAAGCGTTGGTGACCTTGTGCGTTTGTTCTTAACACAGCCTATACTGTACATAGATGGAATCTAGTTACAGCATGGACATTTCAATTATTTCTGCAATAATATTAATGATAGAGGCTTTATCTGTTTGTTTTAAGGCCATCATGCTGCTTTGATCTTGGCAGCACACATTGATATATTATAGGTCATGGTGAACTGGTCCTGGCACATTACCCCTGTTCTCAGTATTCACGTCAGTATTCAGTATTTCACACATGTGAGCTTGTTGTTATTCTCTCTCTTTAGCAGCAGCAGATTTGAGGGCAAAAAATGAGGGATATCTTTTTTTTTTCTTTTTTTTTAAGCTGTCCTCTGTCATTGCGCTGTCTGGACTGACAGGACAGAATGGATGGCAAAATCTGGAGGCAGAGGTCATAAGCTGGGTGTCATTTGCCCTCTTTCAACAACCCTATAGTGACACAATGTGACCTCTGCCGTATCAGATGCTGAACAGTGAAGGATTTCTCCTTCCACGCCTACAGTTGTGTCCAAAACTCTGAGACCACTAGTGGAAATCCTTGTATTTTACTTGTAAAATTTAATGCAAAAAAGTTTTTGAGTTTGCATGAACTTCACAAGTGCAAACCCTGATGATCATGTTCTCCAGCATGATATGAGAATGATCCAAAGAGTAACTTGTGCTTCAGCAGAAGCAAGAACAAATGTTGAATCTTATGTACAGATTGGGTTTCATCATGTCTAGTTTAGGGTCAACTTAGGCTACAGAGTCAACTGCTGCTCAGTGGAAAGCAGTGAGCGATAAGCTGGAGAAACTGGCATGTTGCAAGTGTGTGGAGCAAAAAAAAGCACCAAGGTCACTGTGAACCAGGTAGGTCAGTTGGCAGCTTCTACTAATGATGGCCAAACGATTACACGCGCACACAGAGAGAGAGAGAGGGTGTACTGAGAGCTCCAGTGGCTCATGAGAGATTTGATTTTCAGAAGAGCATATGGAGCACTAGTTATTTTAAGCATCTGCATGTCATATTTCTAACTTAAAATATAACTTTCAAAATCATTCTGATAATACACTGACTTCTAGTAGGGCCAATGGGTTCTGTTTCGTTCCTACACTCCCCGTCTGTTTTGCGAGTATACTTCAGTTAAGTGAGCAGGACCAAAAGTCGATCCAAATTCATAAGAATACACAAAACTGCAATCAGTTGCTTTAATATGCCGTACTCTTACCTTTACATACCCCTTACTGAAACTTTTTTTTTGAAGAAGAAGAAAAACAGAAACTGTCATTGGTACATCATCCTGTTGGTTAGTTGCATACTTCTGTGTCTGCCTGCTGAAGTGGCTGCTTGTGTTTTTCAGGTCTGCAAAACGGAACTGTGAAAACAAATGATCTTATTTCTTCAAGCAAATACAGCGCTGCTCCAAGCTGTCCAACTGAATGGGATGCTATGTTGCATGTCATTTAGTATCTTTACAAATATTTTCTCCTCTGGATGTGTTGTGTTTCTGTTGTATAAAACACATTTTAAAACTCAAATTACAACATGGTCACAGCCATTTAGTTATCATATGTGCCAATATTATTTTTGAATGATGAGCTACCTAAGATGATGTTGGTTATTATGCCTGATCTGACCTTTTTGGTATAAAGCTCATCAGTCTTAAAGTGTATTGTGTGTGATAGTACTAAACTGGATTTGCTTCAGCATCCAGTTTTAAATTGGAAAGGTGCGACCCAACATAGTACCAAAATTTGGTGCAACATTTAATTTAATGAAAATGGTAAATTATATAATATTTGCAAAAGTATAATAATGTGTTGGATTATTAAATTCACAATACCATTAAGTTTTTGTGGAGTTGCACCACGTGATACTGTATTTACAACCGGAAATAATCTTGTCTTGTCATAATGTCAAATTTTCAGATCATTTAAGTGATTAACCTTGACACAGTTATGATGGTCTATGGGGGTTCTCGCTGTGATATCACTTCCTGTTTTGTGTGTTTTGTTTCCAAGCCACATGGCTTTGGATTGGTGGATAAACCAAAGAGTTAACAGTTTTATTAAATTTATATTTTCAAAGAAATTATAAAGATAATTTTTACAGGAATTTTATTAATCTTATTAATTGCATTTTAATATATTTTTGATTTAATATAATTTATTTTTGAACACTTAAAAATGAATGCCATGTCATTGCACCATCTGCCTGATTGATAGAAACAATTTTCCCAAAAATGACATAATCTGTCATAATTTACTCATCTTCAAGTAGTTCCAAACCTGTATACCTTTTTTTTTTTTCTTTGGAAATGTCAGTATTTCCCCCCCTCTATACATTGGAAGTCAGTGTGCACCTAAACTAGATTGGTGGATAAACCAAAGAGTTAACAGTTTTATTAAATTTATATTTTCAAAGAAATTATAAAGATAATTTTTACAGGAATTTTATTAATCTTATTAATTGCATTTTAATATATTTTTGATTTAATATAATTTATTTTTGAACACTTAAAAATGAATGCCATGTCATTGCACCATCTGCCTGATTGATAGAAACAATTTTCCCAAAAATGACATAATCTGTCATAATTTACTCATCTTCAAGTAGTTCCAAACCTGTATACCTTTTTTTTTTCTTTGGAAATGTCAGTATTTCCCCCCCCCCTCTATACATTGGAAGTCAGTGTGCACCTAAACTAAATAGTTAACATAATTCTTCAAAATATCTTTTGCGTTCTGCAGAAGAAATGAAGTCGTACAGGTTTGGATTGACATGAGCGTGAGTAAATGACAGTATTTTCATTTTCGAGTGAACTTTGCCTTTAGCTACTGTAGCTTCTACCAGCTGACAGGTGAATTTGTCCCTCTGGTATTAACCAGGACGCATGGGACCCTTTGCATTGTGTTTATGTTTTTCAGGAGCTCTGAATTTTAATCAATAGTTCCCAGAGGGCTGCTGAAGTCACGGGAAGGAGAGGATTATGAATGTCACCATGAGTCACCGAGCTGATAGACAGGGGAAAAAACAATTGCGTGGACGTCCGCAAACGTAGTGGAGTGTTTAATGTGTTAATGGCTTGTATGTGCGTGTGCGCGCATCCTTCAGTGTGTTTAATGTGTTAATGGCCGCCGGTTAACCGTCCGTAGCTTGGACAGTGAGTCATTTCCACTTGGCGCTGAGCCCAGCTGCAGCAGGTGGCATTGCCACTCCTCACAAACTAAACGGTATTCACCTTTCAACAAAACACTGCTTCATTTCTACTCGATTCAGCGCTCTCTGTGAAGTTTATTTATTCTATTAAATCCATCTGGGAAAGAAAACGCTTGCTTAGCCTCATAAGACTATGTATTGTTAGATATTTCTCAAAGGCTGTTCTTGATTGATGATGAAAGAAATCTTTGACGTTCAATGTGTTCTCATAGTCCATCAGAGGATTGACAGATCATGGTCAGGTCTCCAAAAATTCGTAAACTTCTGGATTAAATGTATTAAACGATGAAGTAGTCTTAGATGTGACAATCATTGTTATCCACTGGGCTCCATGTGATGTTGATGCCAAACATTTCTGATAGAGCTTTATGAGAGCTAAGTAATCTAGAATCTCTCTTTTTCTCTTGTGCTTATGACTCTTGACTTTTTTTTTTTAGGTCATCAAGTTTACTAACCAGCTTGGGCAGTAATAACCCAGATGCTTTTAATTTTGTACATACTGATCACTGAAATAACTTTCACTATCTTATGTAGCACATCTTTCATGCTTCATGCTCATTTTAATATGTAAATGCATCATCCCATTTGGACGAGCTTCATACATAATTACGGATTCGAAAAAAACATCTGATGCGAACCCTTCATATGGCAGCTTAGCTAAAATAAAACTTTGCTTTGCTGTCAAGATTGGGAATTCAATTGAATGTGTAAGATATGGTGCACTTATTCCCTATAACAATCTTTAAAGTTGATTTCTGTGTGTGTATGAATCAGCGTGGGAATGATGCTCCCATCATAAATGTCAGTGACTTTTTTCTTATCTCATATAATTATCTACACGTCCTCACCATTGACGTCATGTTAGATTAACACAAAACTGTTAGGACAGTCCCTCATATGCAGTTTCTAATTCTCTGTCTGTTGCTGACTCATTCTCTCTTTCTCTTTTCTAGGCCATTCACAAAGTCATTGTCGCTCAGACCCAGCACACAAAACTGGAGTTTCTTCACATGATGCGACTGAACAATCATTTCCTGTTTCGCTTTCTCATGTAATTTATACCCACATCATTGCTAAGAAAAGATTCAGAAGGAAGCAAACAGACCGGAATATCCCTCCCTCATATTTCCACTGGAGGCTGCACTAGGTCCGTTGATTTACTCCGCAGCATCAGTGATGTAGTGCTGCTTTCCTGTAGGGTTTCCCCAGATGTGCTTTTATACCCACTTACTAGGTTACGTTTTACTCCCTCAAACCCACAGTCCAATTTCACTGACACACCAACGCGGCTCATTCTTTATGGACCACTCAGTGTCTATATGTATGTAATGATTATTAGAGTTTCTTGTAGATCCAGCTTTTCCAAAACAAATATTAATTAGTGTCTGTTTTTCTCACAGTTATGAAAGACACTGCCTACAAAAGAGCATTTGTGTGAAGGGTATGTTTGTGAGGGCCAAATTAAAAAAAAAAATGTCCTCAGAAATATAGTGAATTCCTGTTCAGAATGATTTTATAAGAGGTTCTCACGAAATGAAAGGCTCATGAATTGTTTTGCTTGTACTTTACTGATGCAGGCCTACTGACATGAACAGTTTTGTGTCAGGATTAGGGCTGGGTTAGCCTTAAGCTAAAAAGTATGTAAAATCACTGTGTATATGTGAATAATTAAAAAAAAAAAAAATCTTTGAAGTCTGTCTAGTATCAAGACCTTATTAAGATGCATTGTAAGTAGAGTTCTGATATTTTGTAGGACTCCTAATCTTGTTTTATCCTTTAAATTCTTACTCTGATTGTTTTAAAATGATCATGGGAATCCTGTGCACGTTCTATATTAATGATATTCTGACAAGGTTTTAAGCCATTTGGTTTAGACATTACTTTTAAGTGAATCTTTAGTGTGCGTGATTGATCAATGCTTTTTTGGGGGGATTTGTTTGTATGTTTTTCATTGGGAATAATGTTGAATTAGTTGAGGAGCAGCTGAGTGTCTCTCAGTATAAATGCTTCTGTTTAGAGTTTGTTTGTCATTCTGGAAAGCCTGCGAATCATCATTGTTAGCTTTTCTGTTGTGAGACCAGTGAACCTAATGTTCTTTAATTACATTGTTTTATTTCAGTTCAGGCTTATCTAACTAAATATTAACTGTTTTTTATTTATTTTTAAAGAGATTTTTAAAGATTTCTTTGAGTCAGTGAAATTGTTTTTGCACTTGTATTTTATCCCAGGAAACCGCATAGATGGCAAACATGGCCTCAGCCTCATCCAGCAGTGAAAGTGAGTCACAAAGCGTGCTTACCTGGGAGCAAGTGAGCCGTTTGAACGACGTGCTGATGGAGGCCGTGCCGGTTCACGGACGGGGCAACTTTCCCACCCTGGAGGTCCGTCTGAAGGACATTGTACAGATGGTTAGGAACCGTCTGGAGCTGAGGGGCATTATGGTCAAAGATGTCCGCCTGAACGGCTCCACTGCCAGCCACGTGCTGGAAAAGGACATTGGCTGGAGCTACAAAGACCTGGACGTCATCTTCAGGGTAGACCTTCCTCGGGAAGAGGAGTTCCAGCTCATCAAAGATGTGGTTCTGAGCACTTTGTTGGACTTTCTGCCAGAGGGGGTGAACAAAGAGAAGATCACTCCCATGACCCTGAAAGAGGCCTATGTCCAGAAGCTGGTCAAAGTGTACACCGAGCAGGACCGCTGGTCCCTCATCTCGCTGTCAAACAACAACGGCCGCAATGTGGAACTTAAGTTTGTGGACTCGATCCGGAGACCGTTTGAGTTCAGCGTGGACTCCTTCCAGATCATTTTGGACTCGGTGCTGTCGTACTATGACTTCTCCGAAAACCCCATGTCTAGGCACTTCCACCCTACTGTGGTCGGGGAGAGCGTGTACGGTGACTTTGCCGTGGCTCTGGACCACCTCAGGAACAAGCTCATCGCCACCAAACGGCCGGAGGAGATCCGCGGAGGCGGTTTGCTCAAATACTGCAACCTCCTGGTGAGGGACTTTAGGCCCACGGATGAAGATGAGTTTAAGGCCCTGGAGCGCTACATGTGCTCACGTTTCTTCATTGACTTTCCCGACATTGGTGAGCAACAGCGCAAACTGGAGGCTTATCTGCAAAGCCACTTTGTCGGTGAGGAGAAGAACAAGTACAACTACCTCATGATCCTGCGACGGGTCGTGAACGAGAGCACCGTGTGTCTCATGGGACACGAGAGGCGGCAGACGCTTAACCTCATCTCGCTGATGGCGTTTCGCGTTCTTGCTGAGCAGAACGCAATACCTGATGCGTCCAGCGTCACCTGCTACTACCAGCCGGCTCCGTATGTCAGAGACCTGAACTTCAACAACTACTATGTGGCCTCTTGTAACCAGTCCATTCCAACTTGGTTGCCTTGTAACTGAGACTCAAAGATGCTTGCTCAACAAAATCCATGAGTTGGCCAGAAAGCCGGATATTTGGCCGTAAGGGATGTTTCCCTCTGTAGGCATAAAGGATATTTAAAATGACAAGTGTTTCCTTTTTTTCTTTTTTCTTTTTTCCCCCCCTTTTAATTCCTTCTCTGCAGAGGTGCCAAGACATTTCCAATTCAAAGTGATATATTTTAGTGATTGAATTATTATTATTTTTTTACTTTAATATTCTAACGTTTCAGATTTGTTTGCTCTCATCTCTGTCCCTGATCTGACTGAGAGATTAATAGTTTTTTTTCCATATTGAAGAGAAACAATTCCCATAGTGCCTTAATATACTCTAACCTTAAAAATGAAGGAAAATGCATATTGGGACAAATTAATATTTTTCCTGTGTGTAACAAAATAAAAAGACCAAAAAGAAAAATAATGTTCTTAGAAATTTGGAGGAGAGAAAAAAAAAAAAAAAAAAAGGCAAAATTAAAAGAAAGAAAAATGAAAAATGTGAGCACAGGTGAAATAATAGGTATTTTAGGACTTAAGTTATCAGGAGTTTTTTGGTACACTGGTGGGCAGCTAAATTCTTTTTGTTCTCAAATAGAAATGTGAACCGAATCATGTTAAAGTATTCATAGCAATGTGCTTCAGATTGCTGTGTAAGTGAATACTGAAGACTTCTGTGTTCCACCGTATGTTTTTGAGAATTTGTGTCCTTTATAAACTAGTTCGGTATTGTTAGTTACAACGAAGGTGAGACTGAAATTGAATTTGGTTGCAGCATGTACAAAAAGATACTTTGTCCTTTTCCCAGCAGCTCAGAGCAGTTAAACAGTCCATTTTAGGAAGATTAATGAAGATCCTCAGCTCTAGTCGTTAAACCTTCCGTCATCCCTTATTAAGATTGTGTCTGTGTTTAAATGGGACAGAGAGGTCATGCTTGTCCATACAAGGTTCAGCTGTTGGACAATCTGTCCTCCTGAGCTTTTTGCGGCCATTAGAAGACTTAGCACTGCCACGTGTAACAAGACCTCCAGCTAACAGCCTAGCCAAGCCAAATGGTGTCACAGCGCTCTAAAATTATCCCTTCCTGCACCTCTCGGGATGTGCCTTGAATGAACAGCATGTGGGGCAACTGTCTTTCTGACTAGCATCACTGTAGATGAGGGGTAAAAGCTAGTATGTCACAAATCCTTTTCTGGTAATTGAGGGGTTGCCGTAGCTGAAGGATATACCCGTGCTCGTTTAAATGGACAAAAAAGCATGTCAGTGTGGATTCGTTTCCAGTTTTGGATCTAATCGATGTTGCTGCTTTTGATCTTTATTGGGCTTCGATGTCTCCTGTCTTGGTCCTTTGTCAGTTAATGTGATGTTATTGCTTCAAGGCACATTGCAATTGTCAGTTGCTTTTTGTATGTTGGACAGTATTAAATTGTGAATGTCTATTCTTGCATTCAGAGAAGGGTAGTACTCTGCTAGCTGCTCTTACGTAATGGCCGACAGCTGCCCCCTGCCCCTCAGGTTACCTCTTGGCCTCGCTCACGCGCTACAGCTCCTGCTGCTTCAGCTTGTACAAGCACATGCGCCAGATAACCATGAGAGCCACGTTCCTTCTCTTATCTGCGCTCGCAGACTTCTTGGGTAAAGCGAGAAGGGTCACATGGCCTCCCATTCAGTGGGTTACACCCCAAAGCGCATTGAGCTGGAATGGATTTTTACTCGTACATTTAGTTTTGTATTTTGGCCCCACACTTTTTTTATTTTTTTTTTCTCCAGTATTTTTGGGACATGCAATGTTTGAACCAGCAACACTGCACACATGTGCCTTTTTTCGTGATGACCCATTTGGAATTTGAAGACCTTGTAGCTCATCCTCTCTGGTTTCAGAATAATTTGGTGCCGTTAAATTTGACATTTAAGTCTCATGTCACACCTTTTTCTAATTGTAGCTGTCTAGTCATTCCAGTTGTTCTGAGTCATTGTCACGTCTTTTCAACATCACCCTCCTAACCAAAGCAAGTACTGTGCACTACACCGCATTCTCAAAACCTGAAAAAGGCCAAATTAAGAACTCATGTCAATGAATGCACTTTACAGGCCTTGTACTCTAAAGCTAGTCATCATCACAAGCTATAAGGTGCCCTCTTTTTTTTATATATGGGGGTGTCTCAGGGACATGATAAAGGGCTACAGTGTGTCTTGAGGGTAACAACTCTTGTTCCGCCAACTTCCTGAAGAGTGAAACCGTTTGAAAAGCATTGTATTACTAAGGAATTTATAAAATGTTCACTCATCAGGAGCAAGTACTTTTGTTTCAGAACTGGTTTTCTTTTTTTCATGTGTGTAAAATATAGTTTATGATCTGTAGTGGTTGGCTAACATAATCTCCGCTTAATCTATCCTTTTTTTTTTTTTTTTTTTTTTTTTTGATTGTGTGAGAAAATGAAAAGAAAAGTGCTTTTTATCTTGTCCAGATGTGCTTCACATAGATGAGGCCTGGCGTGATGAGGCTTGGCTCGTTTCCTTTTTGAAGTCCGTGTAAAGTATGTTTCTTGAAAGGGGAGTGTTCAAATGGGAAAACATGCTTTTGTGTTTTTGAATTCATGTTCTGTTCTTTTTTTTAATTTTTATTTTCTTTGTCCTCTCTGTTAGCTGTAATTCCATGTTACCCTTTATTCAACAGACAAAGGTGTTGAAGCTTTTGTAACGCAGCTCTGAATGCATCTGTGACTGTGTGTGCAGGGGAGGTCCGTTAGATTTGGACATGCTTGTCTTAATGAAGATTGAGGCCTTTTTGAAGCCCTTTTGCTATGTTGCAAGAAGAGGCTTTCAGCAGATTTGGTTTGTTTTCTGTGATTATTTGTTTTGTTTGTCCGTGAGGATGGTAATGATTGAGAGTTTAAAAGAAATGGAAGTCGCACTTATTTTGAAATGGTTATGTCGGCGTGGTGATTTATGATGTAGATTCATTGTGCCATTTTGTTTCTCAGCACTTTTACCTCACTATAATTTTCCTTTGGATGAAATTGAGAACAAGGAAAATGTGTATCAAGGGGAAAAATAAAGTATTGAAAGCCCATTCTTTTTCATGTTCTTTTCTTTGAAATTAAAAATCCAGTGGATATTTTCAATAAAATTGTGTACTTTTCCTATAAAATCTTTAATATAAAAAAAAAACTTCAAGCGTTAGTCATAGCAGTTACAGTAGATTTGCGATGGAGGAACACTTTTATTCCAGTGTTTCTCGTAATGCTGGAGACTGATCGTTTGTGTTTGAATGATCCAGGTTCACTGAGGTGTTTATTTCCAAGGGTTCTCTGGCCCCTGTGCTGTTCGTCTCCGCTGCATTGCTCCACTGCCCTTAAAAGCACAAGTATGAATCAGCAGTCTCTGCCGCAGGCTCGAGCTGCTCTCTGTGGCTGATATAGATAGTCCTGATCTACATCCATCACATGGGCTAAGAATTCAAATCTTTTAATTAGCCTTTACTTGTGTGTGTGTGTGTGTGTATATATATATTTTGCGCTAAATGACAATTAAAAATGTTAAAAGCCTCTCTATTTACCATTTATCCTGACATTGTATTACGGTTAACAAGAAGCTGGTTATATAATGTAGCACGAGATCTGAGCTTTAAAACCTCTATCTAGCTGTGAAGGGACATTCCCTGAATGGTTTCTGCTGACAGATAGTGTTAAGGATCAACATACTATTAAATGCATCAAACTTCCTTGTTAGTGTTCCTTGTGATATTTAATTAGGACATGACATTTAAATTAAAATGATCTATTTAATAAATGTGCCTTTTTAATGTGTTCTTAAATTTTTATAAGGTGGTTAGTTTAAAAAGTCTGAATTAAAAATGTATGTGTATATACTTAGTATTTTTATTAGTACTTAGGTTATTTATTTTAAGCTTCAAGGTAAAATCCTGGTTGTGATGCCTGGTAGAAAAAAAACTGGCAAGTGGAATTCGGTTCATTACATTTCCATGGTTGCACTTAATTGTGCGCATTAACAAAATGTTGTGGGAGGAATTGTTTTTAAAGTTCACTTGGTAACATCTGGAACTCTCCCATATTCCATGCACTCAAATGAAAGGTAAAGACATGCATGTGTGTGGGTGTGTGTGGCTGATAATCAAAGGCCCAGGACCGTTAGTGTGTTCACTTCACACAAGTCCCGGTGCTCAGTCACTGGAGTGAAAATGGCTGGCAAACAATGACTGATTTCTGGAACAGTGCTGATAGAAACATGTAGAGGGAAACAATGAAAGCACAGCACACAGCACAATCTTTATGTAGAGAATCCCCTCTCTCCATTCTCTTCAGTACTATCATTTATTAGAGCCATATGGCTGAGAGAAAGTTCCCTGTTTGAAATGAGGGCCATTTGACAGCGCAGAGAACAGCATTTTTGTTTTGTATAAAACATGCCAGGTTTCTGTGCACACAGAGGTTATGCTGAGGAGAGCATGTTTCTTCATAATATTTATGCCTCTTGGCAGATCAACTTTTAATTAGTCTTGTTTTATTTCAGTGAAGCCTTACAATACTCTAAAAAATTAACACAGACTTTATTCCCACAAAACTATCAATCAAGCTGCTGTGTTCGGAGTTGTTTTCATGACTCTGAAATGTCAGTTTCACAGGCTATAAGTCTTACGTAGTTAATATATAATGTATGTAATGGTCACCGCTACTGAATCAGGAGCAGTTAAAAGAAAAGATAAACACATTTGTTTGTCATCCTTTTTGTGATATGTTGAGCAGTACACAGAGAATATTCCAATGGCATTCTTCGTAAAGCTGTAGAGGTTCCACGGGGGTTCAGCGTGATGCTCATGTTGTGCTACATAAGCAGAAGGTGCAAGTGGCAAACTTATCAATCCTCTGAGAAATCAAGCAGCTTAAGCAAACTGTCTGTCCTGGCCAGGAAAGGGGCAGGCTGCTCAAACACTAACAGCCTGCATCAACATCTTTCAAGAGGTGCCATTTATAGGAGCTCAAGGTCCTGAGAAACAGGTGAGAGATGAAGGAAAGGATGCCAGATGTTCTTGTGGCTGAAACAGAGAGAATGAGAGACGTAGGGTGGGGTAAGGGGGAGTAAACTCTACCGAAGCTGGGTATTTTTTGACCTAGTCTGTAGCATTTCTCAGAAACAATTTTATTACACCTCCCAAAGTTCCTTTGCACCTCCCCCTGGTTTGACGGTACTCAGAAACACGCTTTTACGCGGAGTCACAAACTCCATATGATTGTCTTCAGGAAGATCTAAAATGTGAATGTACATGCTTAAGTAACTGACAGCAGTGTGGCATGATAGTAAACATTTGTAATTAAAAAATACTTAATCATATTGTTATTGTTGTATATTACAGGGGAGACCAGGGTCTTGTCACAAAGAGTAATTTTGTTAATTGTTATTTTGTTTATTGGTTAAAGCAATCCTTTTTGTTACGTTTTATATTTTTGCTGCTTGATGATGCTTAATAATCATTAATGTTTTTGATTCATCTTTTTCCCCCCATTTTTTGTGTGTATATACAAACATACATACATATGCAAGGTAAGCAAGGTAAATTGTCACAACAAACTAGACATTGAACAGCCATATTGTGTGTGTGTGTGTGTATATATATATATATATATATATATATATATATATATATATATATATATATATATATACTGTATATAAAATTGCAAAAAAGCATTTCATTGGCTGTTCAAGGTCTAGTTCATTGTGACAACTTCCCTTGTTGCGTGGTCAGTATGCTTTTATCTTTTTCTTGGCAATAACAGTGGAAAATTTCAGTTTCTATCAAGACTTTAAGATATGCGTGTAAACTGATGTTCAAAAATAAACTTAAAAATACATATTGTCTGGAGTAAAAGTGTGACAGCTAACCCTAGTCTCTCCTACATGCAGTGTTTATGCCATTTTATTACTTTGAATATTTGCAATATTAATAATTTTTGCAATTTTTTTTCATGAAATTGTCATAAAATAAATGAAAAGATAAAAAAAGATGCTAAAGGTATCATTTGCAGTGAGTGGCAGTTTTAACCATAACTGGACTAATAAGATACTCAACAGATTTCTGCATTCAGCCACTTCCTGCATGTCTCAGTCTCTTGAACCCCTGACAACATGCAATGAGATACGGTCCGGATCTAGTTTCTAAACTTAAAACCTCATTTCATTTTTCTAATTTGATTTATATCTATGAACTCGTCCCCGATTCTGCAGGCACGGAAAGAAAACTCAGAGGTTTGGAAATTAGTTTTGATTTAATTTGCCTCGCTTTTGTGGAGTTACAACGTTAGATTCCGTATATATGTCAGTCAGTAAAAATGACTTACTGTTTGCTTGTATGTCATCCCTGAAGATTCCTCATCTTGCTCTCGCATTTCAAATAAACATCTTCACGCTACAACATTTCGTGCGTGAACGATATCATTTCCCAGAAACATTTACAGTCAGAATTTTACAACAAATGGATCCGTGTAGATAAACAATGTAATATTCTATTATGAATCAACAACCCAGAAATGTAGGAAGTGTGTTGCTGCCCCCCACTGAGCAGTGATATTCACAGCACAGTGACCCGCTCCTGCCCTCCAACTTCGCCAGTAACAGACAAGAGCAGTACAATAAACAGATGGTGTGCGCTAATCAATGCCATATTTTCAGTTCCAGCGCTGATAAAAGAGAGCGAGCGTTTGTTCATTCACCCCAATTAATCATCATGCTGCCTATAGGGCCAATCAGGGGCGGACTTACCAATTAGGCAAAGGTAGGCGACCGCCTTGGGCCCCCAAAAGCCAAGGGCCCCCTAAAATGCTTTTCATATAGGACATATGACACGCGAACGGTTGCAGTTTACGGTGTTTATTACCACGATAACCGTCCGAGTCTGTGATGCCTGCAGGTGTACGGCACTGTGAGTCAAGAGCGCTCAGACTGACCTGAGATTTGCCCCGCAAACATTTCAGCAGTTATTATAGGCCCGTAGGCCTATTTCTGTCGACTGAACCAGCCATGACATTAATTATGAATTTATCAGTCTTTTGCATGCCAAAGTCAATTTCTGCATGGAAATATGACGCCAGATAGAAGCAGAAAATCGTGCTGTACGCACTTTCATGAGATCGGGTTTGCCTACAACAATGAATTTGTTGACTATTTTATAAATGGGAATACAACGAATTCATGACAATGTTTACATTCAAGCTACCCGTAAAATGTATAGTGAAAAGTAGGCTACTTTAAAAGCGTCTGAAACGCAATAAAGTAATTTGAAAGCTGTTTTTAAAGCATTTGCTGCATGGATAAAAAAAAAAAATAGGCTAATAAATTATTCACATATCATACAAAATTGCGTTGCAGCAAATCCTTTAAATTTTAAGGTATTTAGAACAGAGCAACATAAAAATCTGAAAATATAAGCATCTAGGCTACAGTTATAGGACAACATTTTACATATATGCCATTATAATTTGTGGTTTATTTTTTAATTGTACGGAATTTTTATACGGAATTATAAAATAAAATGCAATTTATAATCAGGCCTGTTTTAGGCTTTTCCTTATTTTTATATTTTAGACATCCATCAATTATGGTGATGAAAAAAAACATTTCTCGCCATCTCCTCGCTGGATGTGCCTTTAGAGAGAAATGCAGGGATTACATAATGAAAGAGTTTCTATTTTCGATTTGAATTATTTCGTTTTAAAGTAATAATTTAAAGCTTTCTATATAATTTGAATCATGTCTGTGAGGCAATTCGCTGAGTTTAGAGATGGCAGAAAGCGTCTGATTTCTTTATTTTATAAAAGCATAACGTTTTGTTGATATTGTGAGTGCACACAAATAAAAGTAGACCCTTTACAGTTATGAATGATGTATTACTCTTACCTTTATGAGCAAAAATGACGGTGTATCCACTGAAAAAAATGCAAGTGATCGCGCTGGGGTCTCTGTGTCCTGCAAAGCGCGCTTCAGCGTCCACTCTCTGCGCAAACTATTGGATACAGCGCACATTTATCTAGGTTTAACGTTTAAACATTGTTATATGCTTGAACTGTTTTATATCTATAGATTTTATTTTAGTCAAGTCGTGATGATTTGAGAAGGCTAAATTGATCAAACATATGCTCACTGTCTGCCGCTGGGTCGTTACTTTAAATGCGTAACGTTAATTAGGCTATGTGAGTACTGCTCATGTCTGAAAATAATAGGTTATATGAAAAACAAAATTATTTTACATAAAAACATTAGGCTATAGCTTATATTTATTTAGTACATTTTTAAATTAATGTAAAAACTAAAATGAATTGTAGAACTGAAAGTATTTTTTTTTGTGTGTTCAGCACGGTGCACGCATTTGAATTCGTGACGGGCCGAGAACCACTGGGCTAGGGCCTATATTTGAGACCCGTGCAGACCCGTGCAGGGCTTTAATCCACTTCATCCAAAGCTGTTTTGTTCTCATCTGTGAGCATGCTCTTGGTATATGTATTTTAGGTGTGTAAATGTATAATTGCCTTTTCATTATTTTTTCAGTTTTATTTAAATTTGTAGTTAAAACAACTAAATGTATTTTAAAGTGTAGAATTAGACAGCCTTTTTGCACAGGCTTACGCTGAAAACAACAAAAAGGAACCTCCAGGTTGATCTAGGAAAATGTGTGTAAATGTATAGGGCCCCATTCCTATATTTTGCCTGGAGCCCCAATTCACTAAATCCGCCCCTGGGGCCAATCAGTCGGTTTCATTTCATACTGCTTAAACCGGATCGCTTCAGTAGGCTATATTTCTCTCTGGATCACAATGCTTTAGTTACTGCAAAAATAAAGTCATATGTCCGGTAACATTGTGATAAAGAACCATGATATGATAATTTACATTTAAAGGTATAGTTCACATAAATGTGAAAATTCTTCTATTCTTCTAAATTCTAAGGCAAACGTGAAAATCTTCATACTCACTATTACTACAAGGTGAACTATTCCTTTAATATTTTGTGTGCATGACTCATGTCCAAACTAACTAAATGATTGGAAAACACTTGGAACCCAGAGTGAATGCAGTTAAATTGCATGACTATATGAATTTATAGGGTAATTAATGCATTTGATTAAATGGTGACTGATGTCAGGAAGGTTATTTAAGGACAGCTCACGTAAGCCTACAGACCAGCCAGTGATGATTAGGCACATTGTCATGTCTCCATGTCCCAGATCCCCCTGCTGATTCCTGATGGTGTTGTCATACTCTGTCTGATTCACAGTGTAATGCCAAAACAACCTTGTCCAGGTGTTTCAGTTCAGTGCAGCTCTGCTGACCCCTCAGACATGGTGAGCTCTGCTGAAGACGGATTCATTTTCCTCACCACACGCGCCACCTCAGAGACACTGGACTGACTGCTGCCTTACCAGCGCTGCTTAAAAGATTAAAAACAAACAGCATGACAGAAATATATCATGTGCTGTTGAACCAGTCCGACTGAGAATATATGGATGGACATGAAATAGGCTGTCCACTCAATTCAACAGAGTTTTAAGATTGGGAAAGGAATTGCTGCAGCTATATGGAAAGGTGTAAGAGATATTTTACACAGACTCGAGGCTGTGACTTAAAGTGTGAGAATACGTTTGGATTTAGAACCGATCATGTAGTGCAGTAAGACAAGTTTTTTTTTTTCTTCAAAACAAAAATATAATGAATATAGTGATGACGTCATTACGCCGGATCTGGGTCAACGCCGCCACACGCTCGCGGCATGATACTGTCGTGAACGCGTGATATATGGATGGACATGAAATAGGCTGTCCACTCAATTCAACAGAGTTTTAAGATTGGGAAAGGAATTGCTGCAGCTATATGGAAAGGTGTAAGAGATATTTTACACAGACTCGAGGCTGTGACTTAAAGTGTGAGAATACGTTTGGATTTAGAACCGATCATGTAGTGCAGTAAGACCAGTTTTTTTTTTCTTCAAAACAAAAATATAATGAATATAGTGATGACGTCATTACGCCGGATCTGGGTCAACGCCGCCACACGCTCGCGGCATGATACTGTCGTGAACGCGTGTCCACAAGTGACACAGTAGAGATGAAAATGTGGAATAAAGTCGTTATTTTTGTTTTCTTTGCGCAAAAAAGTATTCTCGTAGCTTCGTAACTTTACAGTTGAACCACTGACGTCACACGGACTACTTTGTCGATCATCTTGGTACTTTTCTGGACCTTGAAAGTGGTAGTTACCTTGCTGTCTATGGGAGGGTCAGAGAGCCCTCAGATTTCATCAAAAATATCTTAAATTGTGTTCCGAAGATGAACGGAGGTCTTACGGGTTTCTAACAACACGAGGGTTTTTGAAACATTTTTGGGTGAACTAACCCTTTAAAGAAAAAACACTTGAGACATAATTAGAAAATAAAAGGCTGCTTTTAATCGAAACCCATTTCAAAAGGCTTTCAAACTGAAAACACACTCGATTATACGTAATCAGGGATTGAAATTAACTTTTTCACTCACCAGCCAATTTGGCTACCCTTTGACATTTAATCAGTCAATTATAATAATAATACATTTATGCTGATACTAAACAAATGAAATCAGTATCAACAAAATTTATCTTTGCAGAAGTTCCATACGAAGTGGCATTTAGATGCATTTACACATGTTATTGCAGCTTAGAGGGACATGGAATGCTTTAACCTGCAGTAACAAATGCATGAATAATGTTTTGATATTTTAAACATGAAATTTTGAATACTGACATTTTTTTGATATTTTAAACATGAAATTTTGAATACTGATATTTGAAATAATTAAAAAAATGAAAAGATGCATTAGATGTAAAATTAAAACAATTAAAACCTCCAGTAGGCAGCAGCAAGTCACTGTCAAGTGAGTCATTGCGGCTGATCCGAATCATTTAAACGGTTGATTCATTCAGGAACAAAACACTCTCATGTTGCTCAGAGACACAAAACAGTGCTGTGGCTGTGTTTGGAATTTATTTTTGTTGGCGAAATAGAGCAAAAGCACGCATGGTGTCTAAAACGTAAGTCTCTTGATATTAACTTATTGTTTATCCCCCAAACTCAAACGTCAAGCTACGCCTAATGTAACCATGCTGATTTTTTATTTAAAACGGCACTCTTCGTGTGATATTGATTAACTATATGAAATTATATAACTATATACATTTTCTGCCCCCTTATCTTGAATTATGTGATCATTCTTAATGCATATTAATAGACTGAATCATGCACTGAAAGAACGCACTCTAAATGCCTACGTGCACTAAGTTAATGTACGTTAGTTACTTATGCGGATGCATGCACTCTGTAGGTGTGTTTTGTTTGGTGTTTGCAATATTCTCGATAATGTAATGAGTTCAGTATTTGCGCTAAACCTGCACAGATTTGGCTTGCACGAACTTCCCCAAGAAATTAATGAGTGAAAATAACTTACAAAAAGTAACCCGTCAAATTGGCTAGTGATTTGACAGCGTTACCCACCACAGCTGATTTTTACCCACATTTGGCGGGTTGGCGGGTGTTAATTTAAAACCCTGATTATCACCAATCACAATCAGTGACGTAATACATCAATCTCTGTAAAAACATTTCTATATTACCCCTTCTTGGTGGCACGCTAAGTTTTCTGTACTGCAAAAAAGCATAAATAGGAGACATCATGATTCAAAGAAAGAAAATAAACTACAACAGGAAAAATAGAAAAGTACAGGTAAAAATGTTAAACATGATTTAAAAGTTTGCCATTTTTTCAATGCTAAATAATTTTATTATGCAGTACTAAACCACAAGCAAGCTACTTTTACTAGTAAAATAGTTGACTATTAAAATAATTATTTATATAATTTTAATAGTCAACTATTTTACTACCATTTTACAATATTTTTTAAATATAAAATGTTGTAATTCCATTTGGTGCCAACAGTATTTGGGAAACCTGGGGGGGGGTATTGGAGTGGTGTAGAAATTACATGCTTTACCTTCAGGATTATTAAACATTAATAATCAAAGTTACAGCAAACAAATACAACCACAGGCATTGAGGGGTTTTTTTAGTCCCTAGTTTTTAAAGGAACACTCCACTATTTTTAAAAATAGGCTAATTTTCCAACTCCCCTAGAGTTAAACAGTTGAGTTTTACCGTTTTCGAATCCATTCAGCCGATCTCCGGGTCTGGCAGTAGCACTAAGGGAAGTACTCAGAGCATCTGCACGTTGGAGATGGAGGTGAGTCCCACACTCTCTCGCTCAGTCGGAACCAGTGGTCTACAGCTGGAAACTCCGACGGTTCTCCTGTCCACGGGAAGAGCGGGGGCTGGTAACTGAGTATGCACTGAAACGGCGTGAGGCCGGTAGTGGTCTGTCTCAGGGAATTCTGTGCATACTCGGCCCAAGGGAGGAAACGGCTCCAACGGTGTTGGTCGTCGTGACAGTATGCCCGGAGGTAACACCCGAGTTCTTGGATCTTTCGCTCAGTCTGGCCGTTTGTCTGGGGATGGTAGCCTGAGGAATTTGAAATAATTAAAAAAATGAAAAGATACATTAGATGTAAAATTAAAACAATTAAAACTGCCAGTAGGCGGCAGCAAGTCACTGTTAATAAGTGAGTCATTGCGGCTGATCCGAATAATTTAAACGGTAGATTCATTCAGGAACAAAACACTCTCATGTTGCTCAGAGACACAAAACAGTGCTGTGGCTGTGTTTGGAATTTATTTTTGTTGGCGAAATAGAGCAAAAGCACGCATGGTGTCTAAAACGTAAGTCTCTTGATATTAACTTATTGTTTATTGAACTGTTGTATAAAATCAATTCACAAATCACATTTGTAACCATGCTGATTTTTTATTTAAAACAGCACTCTTCGTGTGATATTGATTAACTATATGAAATTATATAACTATATACATTTTCTGCCCCCTTATCTTGAATTATGTGATCATTCTTAATGCATATTAATAGACTGAATCATGCACTGAAAGAACGCACTCTAAATGCCTACGTGCACTAAGTTAATGTACGTTAGTTACTTATGCGGATGCATGCACTCTGTAGGTGTGTTTTGTTTGGTGTTTGCAATATTCTCGATAATGTAATGAGTTCAGTATTTGCGCTAAACCTGCACAGATTTGGCTTGCACGAACTTCCCCAAGAAATTAATGAGTGAACATAACTTACAAAAAGTAACCCGCCATATTGGCTAGTGATTTGACAGCGTTACCCACCACAGCTGATTTTTACCCGCATTTGGCGGGTTGGCGAGTGTTAATTTCAAACCCTGTACATAATTAAACAAAATAATTAAATAAAGACGCCAAAACAAAGATTAATGATAACATCAAATGTTCAAATTCTGTTTATTCAAATATTACTTTCATAATTCATATGTCATACTTCATTTAAAATGGTACGAAATTTAACACAAGAATCACTGCACAGCTACACTAAGGGCTGACAAAAAAAAAATAAACTGAATTAATAATACCAGACAGCATCTGCAGTAACTACAATGATCTATTTACAGTGCTTCACTCTGTGACATTCCTTCGGCCATGCTTGTAAATCTGCTTCAAATGAAATACAATCTGGCGCACTGCAAGATTTTAGTGTACCTCAGGTGAAGCTTCCAGAACACTGATGTACCATATTTAAAGGAACAGAAGTAAATACTATTATTAAAAGGCTAATAGAAATCTCAACAGGCCAACCTGATTTTAGAGCTGCACAAAGCAATCTATGTGAAAGCACATCCCTCACACACGAGGAAACGTTGCTTCCTGTCAAACCTCAAGAAACTGTAGTGATGGTTGTTTGACACCTCAGTTAAAGCTGTAAAAGTGCTTGTGGTGGAAAAAAAAGAGAATCAAGATAAAAGCAAAACGCTGCTCCTTTTAGTGACTTTGCAGACACAGAATGACATGAAACAACAAAACAGTTTAGGCAGGAAAATATGAGGCTTTCAGATGATTGGATGGCCAAGGACATAAGAAATTAAAACCAGAATGGTTTTGGCTATTTCCAGCCATTATTCACGCAGACACTGGTACATGTGTTTCACATTCAGTCTCTTCATCTACACCACACACGCATACCTTGTTCAAAAACAGCTTGGGTCAGGCAGGCGGTTCCTTCAGTGACATCTGGGTTTGGTACAGGTCTGTGGCACGTTCAGCAGGTTTCAGCAGGATGTGTTTATACAGCATTATTGATTGACAGTCTCTCACTGTCACGGCAAAGATGCACTTTTGACTGCGTTCATCTTGTTCACATCAGAGTCGGGGTCATCGGGTTGAGTATCGGCCCGGTGAAAAGAGGCAGGTCCTTTCCTCGGTTCTGGGTTTATCCAACACCATCACAGGCCTGAGGACTGAGCCGTGTAATAGGGGTTGTTAACCTGGAAGAGCAGAGATGATATTCATAAGTACAGTCGAAAAAAGATAAACAGTAGTAAAGGTTACATTTGTTCACAGACTGGCTGAGAGGCACCAACTCACTGTAAAACACAGAAGGCAAATTGACAAGAGGCCCCTGTCACCACAATATAAGCCCAAGACACACCTACATCCTAGAGAGCCTGTCGGCACAAATATAAAGATAGATTTAGATCTAGCTGCATTGTACATCAACCCAAGAGGTTGTATTTACCATAGGATACAAATATCCAGTAGGTAAATATTCATTCAAGTATTTAATAAAGGTTGTGGCTTCTAGGATATACCGCAGAAGTATGTGAGGATTCCAATAGTCAAATGAGCACTTATGGAAAGAGATTAGCTGGGAATTAATGAGTTTCTGCTCAGACGCTACTGTACGACTCCCAGCATGGCAGATGATTCCCCTTCTGAAGCTGTGAGGTCAATCTTTAACAGAGGTGTTACAGGCCTTCGGGTCAAATGAATGCAAAAAGAGATTATGCTGTAAACCGTTACAAAGAGCACAGGAAATTCATTAAAGTGCCCCTATTATGGGTTATGAAAGGTTCATGTTTTGGGAGTCCCCAACAACAGGTTGACATGCAAGGTCAAAAAACACTTTCATTGTCTTAAAATATGCATTTATTTTTACCTTACTTGTTTAACGACTCCCAAACGATTCCTTTAACGATTCAGTTTTCCAAACCCCTCCTTTGCGTGAAGCTAATCTGCGGTGATTGGTCTCATTTTCATTTCAACATGCCTGTAATGCCCGATAAAGCAGGTTTGTGAGCGCAGTGCTACTTTGTGTACAGCGTTACCGGGGGAAACAGCTATTTTTACCACTCCAAAAGCCCGCACCTAGTGGCAAAGAATGAATTAGCATTTTCATTCAGACCAAAGCGAAAAGACCAACAAGTGGGCGGGCAATATGCTAATGCTTCATGTTGACGTCAACATAAAACGGCTTGGGATTCGTTTTAAAAACGACTCCTTTCAATGATTCAGAGTCGACTCTTTCTTTTGAGAGATAACTTTATGCACGGCGCACTTTCAGATTTAAAACTTTGCAATATGTTTTCATTCCCTTAGAGCTGTTACACACTGCATGAAAGGTAATTTTCAAAAATCCATAATTGGGGCATTTTAAAAACAAACAAAAGAAAAGTGCAAAGTAGCTTTGGTTTTAGCTCGAATGAAGAGAGGGTTGGGGCTGTGTGTTTTCTTTCGCAGCTTCACTCAGTGTAGGGTTTCTCTCAGTTTTGTACTTTTGTAATTGTGTCATTTTTCAGATTATACTTTTGTATAGATTTCTGTATTTATTTTGAGTCAAGAAAAATCTCAGCTCATTTTAATTTGACAGAAAAAATCAGATTCTAAGACAAAAAGCCTTGCATGAAATGTCCTATTTTTTATTTTCATCATGCCGGACTTTATTATAAGTGTTTTAGATACCAATTGAAATCCTTTCATTAAACATTAGTAGTTGAAACTGGAGTGAATTTAAGACATGTTTTGGAATGCAAGGACTGCATTGCACATTTTCAATACGTCTAGTTGAAAGTTATTTCTGTATGTGGTCAAATGAGGAATAAGACAGCTCTATGTATGTAGCACTACAACAAAGTTGGCTGGGAACAAGTCTGTTTGTGTTCCCGCTCCTGCTTTCTTCAGAAATCATTTGAAGGCCTACTGAACATATTTTAGCCTCTAAGCCAGTGGTCACCAACCTTTTAAGGCCCAAGATCCCTGACCTCGGCCTTTATGAAAGACAAGATCTACCTATTGAAGAATTGATAGAAAAAGACATCCCAGAATGTACTTCAAATTTGAGGCCTTTTACTTAGTATTTTAATTAGTGATGCGCCGATCATAGCTGATTCAGAATTCAGATTTTCTTTTCTTGCTTTTTTTTTTTAACTAGCAAATTGGATTCTGATACTGATTTTTAAGCAAATGTATTTATTGGCTATTTGCTTTATAACAAACAAACTGGCTTTAAACAAAAATATCTAGCCATTTGAAATGAGAGGCAACCACTGCATTTTAATCATGATCTGCACGGGCAGTTGTTTTTGATTTGATTTAGATTAATTTCAGGATTTAAAACAAAAACAGAATGGTCTGACTTTAGGTGTTATTTATTTATTTGCTACATAAAACATCTGCACGAAACAAAAACAGCAGGTCTGAATGAGACTCACTCTCTGACAGCAGGTGGCTCCTATGAACAGGGTTGCCAGGTTTTCGCAAAAAAACTAGTCCAATCGCGTTACGAGGAGGGTTCCCCTGTAAAAAAAAAAATAAAATATAAAAAATAAAAATAAATAAATAACGCCGCCCAAATGTTCACGCAAAGAAAGAAGGCGTAACTTTTATTCAGAGCACACCTCGCTTTTAAGACCGATGAGCTTTGTAAAAATCGACGCGTTTCAAAAAGGCGGGGCATAGAGGAGAAACAATAATGTACAGTATGTGGAAAATAATGTGTTTTTTGAACTTTAAACCGCATAAACACATTTCATTACACCAAATACACAAAATAATGTTCTTTTTAGCAGCATCATATGACCCCTTTAAATAGCCCAATTCCACGGGAAAACCGCGGACTTGGCAACACTGCTTATGAACCGGCCGCACTATAGCGTTTCCTTGGTTACCCCTGTAAACAAAGCAGAGCTGCGTTTTATACGGGAAGAAAATGCCATTGCCATCGAAACTTTTCTCAAGACAGTACCCTTCAGTGATACATTAATATAACCCCATAAATGTAATGCATTTTTGTACTTATTTTACTGTTTTTTTCGGGATCTACTGGGACAGTGATAAAGATCTACCAGTTGATCGCGCTCGACGGGTTGGCGACCACTGCTCTAAGCCTATCAACACACGAGGGACTATTGCTGTTGCCTACTTATAATCTATATGCAAACCTGATATCCATACAAAAATAACAGTAATACAGTTATTTACAATATTTTATAATGCAATTACAAGATCTTTGTATTTTGACTACATAATCCAAATTACATACTGTAGCCCATTACTACCCAACAACGCCTGTAGTATAGAGGTGATAGTCCAAAATGTAAAAAAAAAAGGGGGCCTTTTAATGCTTTATGGAAAGTTGACTGGGTTATTTGAGGTGACTGCGGCTGGACTTTCCATGGCACTGCATCTGTTCATATAGGCAAAGAGAGAAAGCTGAGTGCAATTGGCATTAAAAGCTTACACATTCTGCCATTTCCCCTCCTGCCCGTTAACTTCCTGGGTAATAAAAGAATGACAGGAAATACTTAAGCAAGGGAGTCCAGGAGTGAATCCAAGGCTAAGACAAGTAGACCAAAAACACATACTATTCTAGCAAAAAATAAAGTCAGACACGTTAAGAGAAAATGGGTTCATCCATTAAAGTTACATACACATTCATTCATAAAAGGACTATGAATGTTCCCCAAAGACAAGAATCTCTACAAAGTCTCCAATGTCACAGTTTCCAGAACTAATAAAAATACAAGAGTCCAAATGAGTCATCAAGTAAAACTTTAAAGCTTTTGGTTTCAACAGAAGCAACATGTGGAATATTCCCTGTTGGTGTACATTTCTAAGGGATCCTAAGTTTGATTAACGATACAAATGTTTTTCTGTACAAACCCACCCTGAAGACGACCATCTGATCTAAAGTTTGATTTTCGACATTTAAGGCTGGAATACACTATACTATTTTAGCCCAGACTTTCCGCCGATTTACTGTGTGGAGAAGTTGACGCTAGTTGCTGAAAATCAGAGTCGGTCTGCAGATTTGAGTTGATAGATGTTATAGAACATCGTGTAGAGTATGATGGTCACAGACTCTGATTATTTTAGATTCAGACTATGATCCTCCAGTCGGGGGGAATAAGAAACATGCTTGATATTTTGAGCCTATTTTATAACACAATGTTTGTCACGCATATTCTAGCAACAATGCGTACATATCCGTGTGAGCTTGTTGTGATCGGAACAACTTTAAAGTCTGGTAGTGTATGATCGTTTAATATATAATGGCTAGTTTTCCTCTGCGACTATTACAAATTCGGTGAGTATGATGCCAAGTGTTTTGAAGTCTGTTCAAATTTTAAAAGTCATGTAGTGTATTCCAGCCTTTACTCACACAGGAAGAGCGCAGGGATATAAACAAGAATCAGACATACCTATTAAAGCTTGCTTTTTTGTTTGCGATAACATACTAAAGTACAAGTACAAAATGTTTTTCATGCAAATGAAATAAACACACAGCTTGCAGGAAAAAAAATAATTCTAATTAAGTCTGTGTGCCTGCACTCTTGCTCAGCGAACACAAATACAGTGCGCCATGCACCTGGCGCGAGAAAGACCATCCATTTAACGCATCAGTGGCATGATCGATTCTTCATAGCTGCCTCACCTTTGTGCCTTCCTTCCCACTTTCATTTACTTTAATCCAGTGCCCTTTAAACCCAGGAACAAAACAGAAGGACCAAAACAACATCTAAAATATAGAAGGGAAAAAACATATATGACCATACAGTGAGGAACATAATTTAGTTTTTTAGACGGCACCTCTACCCTTAGGGTCTTATAGTTTAGTGTGTAATGATCTGTGTGCCGAATCTGAAATAAAATAAAATAATTAAAGGTGTGGAGTTGAAGATTACAGAAGTGAGTAGGCGGTTCTTTGCTGTCTTAGAGGCATTAAAGGGGTCATGAACTGAGAAATCAAAATTCCCTTGTCAAAATTCCCGGTCATTTGTTCACTTCATTTTTTACCACAGATTCTTTTACAAACAAAGCACAGTTCGAAGTGGGATTTTCAGAAAGAGTCAAACTAAAAGACTATACTGTGCCGACTACATTGGTATACACACAAATGTGAGTAACTGCTTTTATTACGTGTTCACTATTGATTTGTCTGTTATTACAGATCGTTTGATATCTACTGAGTATTTAAGTGTTAGCCAATCATAGCAGTGGGCGTTTACATTCGAGTCTACAATCCGCCACGCCTATTCAAACAGAGTGTTCTGATGAAGGGGGTTTAAAACAAGACAGAAAATAGCCTATCACTTCCAAAATATGTTTTTTGATGTAAAAATCTTGATAACATTATAACGCGATCAGACCAATCCTAATGCAGAATCCACCATTTTGTCCAACAAACAAATCAGACAGGAGAGTAGATGAACTTCGGTGGACTTAAACTTGAAAAATGGTGTGTATTAATGTCTTTCTGCGGTTGAAATAAAATATGTTCTGATGTTTATTCATGTTCATTTCAAGTAAATATGAAAAGACGATCGGTCACATCTGCCGCTTGAACTGAGGCTCTACAGTGATCTGTCATGACACAAAGAGCCACAAAATGGTATTTATTTTTTGAATTTCTTTAAAAAAAAAAAAATATTTGTTGTTAGTTTCCTCTTTCCCCCACAATGTATTTTTTACTGCGTGAAAACCATGTGTGCAGTGTGAGAGCGGCATAGCTTGTCGGACATAGCATCAGTAGCTAAGGAGGGTGGGTTTTTGCGAAGGGTCAATTAGTCACCCTCATGTTGTTCCAAACCCGTAAGACCTTCGTTCATCTTTGGAACACAAATTAAGATATTTTTGATGAGATCCAAGAGGTTTCTGAACCTGCATTGACAGAAAAGCAACTACCACTTTCAAGGCCCAGAAACGTAATAAGGACATTGTTAAAATAGTCCATATGACATCATTGGTTCAACCGTAATGTTACGAAGCTATGAGAATACTTTTTGTGCACAAAGAAAACAAAAATAATTATTTTATTCAATAAATTTCTTCTTCAGTATTCGACACACATTTACAACAGTACCACGATGCATGCATGTGGTGCTGCTGATGTAAGAGCTGGCGTTCTGATGTAGAACACGCATGCGCTGCACCTTGTTTACAAGCAAAAAAATGCACACACATGCGTCATGGTACTCTTGTGAACGTGCCTCGAAGTCTCACATGGAAGAGAAGAAATTGTTGAAAAAGGTGTTATTTTTTTGCTTTCTTTGTGCACAAAGTATTCTCGTAGCTTCATAAAATTACAGTTGAACCACTGATGCCACATGGACTATTTTAATGATGTCCTTACTACATTTGTGGGCCTTGAACTCTTTAGTTGCGATGCTGTGTATGCTTGCTCAGAAAGCTCATGGATTTCATCAAAAATATCTTAATTTGTATTCCGAAGATGAATTATCTTATGGGTTTGGTACGAGGGTGGGTAATTAATAAGATAATTTTCATTTTTGAGTGAACTATCGCTTTAAGATTAGCATTTACACTACATATGTGATGTGATCATGCACATTTCTGAATGTAGTTTGAGTAATCGGACTACAAAACATTTTAGACCCACTTGCAATCAGATCAACCAAGATCAATGTGGACACCAAATCACAACAAGAACAATGCCCACATGGTGGTAGCTCAATTCCATGCCTAGTAGGACTTGAACCTAACCTTATTGGTTACCAGCCTGTATCTTTAACAAAGGGGTAACACCAACCACCTAGAATGAAGCTGTAGATGAATGCCATGTGTATGTGCATGCTGTGAGAACAGTGCAAAACTAAGAGCTCAGGAATGACAGGATGAAAATCAACTAAATAATGAGTGCAGCCCAGATGGGTCCAATTAATGCATGGATATGGTCTGCTATTAGCTGTGACAAATCCATTTATTAGGATCTGAGCAGTTTGCTTGGATTCAACACTGGTAACAAAGGTAACAATTTTAAATTGAAAACAATGTTCTCCACGTTGAAGAAAAAACATGTTAAATGACACATGTTTATAATAGTAATATGAGATTCTGCAATGCCAGACGACTACAACTATAATTTTCTAATCTTCTCTTCTCATATTCCAGAGCAACTCGCTGTTTTTTTTGTTTCTATGTTTCCTTAAATATATCACCCTATCCCACATAAGTAGCTGAAGAGTAATCTTAAGAAATAAAATGTGATGTGTTCCTTTGAGATGGAGCAAGCGGCAGCACAGCACGCAGACAGCTTAGTTTCTCACGGCTGAGGCCTCTTTCAGTCTGAAGGGAAAGACTTTCCTCCACCCATACTTTGGGTCAACAGTTAAAAATAAGTCTCTAAGAATCTCTTTTCCACAAGCCAAATGCAATCCATTTCAAAACAAAAAAGGACCTCATTAAGGCCTAAAAAAAGTGAATATTTTTATATACCGGCTTCACCAAAAATAAATCTGTGCTAAAGGCTGCATTTAAAGAACAGGTCATACAGGGAAACTAGTTTAAAGAATTTGCATATAATTGCTTCTAAAATTGGTCACTAGCTGTACATTTCAATCACCTTCAGGATTAAGAAAATCTTTTGCATGTTTGATCTTAACTTTCCTAAACTAAACGTTAAGGTCATTACAGACAGTGTCAGATTATTGTATTTGTATTATTATTTTTCCTATTTCTTATGTAGTAGGACTGTATACTAAAACTGTTTTGTCTATAATCGGCAAAGAAGCAATCAAGAATTTAACTGTAGTTGTAAATAATAATAATTAAAAGCCGACTTGGCTTGAAATGCAAAAGCAGACAGTACAAACAGAAATAAAGAAGGCTTCATGCATTTTCTCCAATGGAAATGACAGTGACACTGTCTTTAGCCATCTGAAAATCAGAAGATGCAACATGGTCCCTGGATGAGGTGCCACTGTTGACGCGCGACTGTGTTACAGAGCGGTATCTGGTTCTCTGTAAAAGTGTATGTGTACACACACGGTGTAACATCCTTTATCCTCAATGGACAATTGTATTGTGGTAAAGCACTGAATACTCACCCGCGTGTCATACTCCAGGACAAAAGGAGGGATGTCAATCTGCTCAGGTAGGATGCAGGTGAAGAGCTGCTGTAGGTTCTCTATGTGATGGACCTTCTCTTTAAGGCCTGATACACTGAACGTCGTGAAGAACCAAGTAGAGACCTGACAGGAATCACAAACAAAACCATTTGATTGACTGAGATGCTATTTTCCATGAAAAGGGTACAAGAATAGTTGTTGAAACACAATAGAATTTATTTTATTTTTTATTTTTTAACAAATGGTAACAAATAAAAGCTGTGCTTAACCAGCAGAAAAGGTTAATTGTCAAACTTATATGAGCGGTATATACATGGGTTTGGGACACGTCTGAAAATGTTGGGAGAGAGCTTTATATAAAAAATATAATTAATAATTCTTTGATGAATTCTGTATTCATTGATTCGTTGAAGAATAGAAAGTTTAGAGAGGAAAAACAATTGTTCAAAATATAAATCTTTTGTGACATTATAAATATAATTTATAATCATTTAAATGATTATCTCACATTATAAATGAACTCAAATGTAACTCTATAGGAAAACAGCATAGACTTCTACACAATTTTAAGGTCAATTTAATAAATAACAGATAGCTACAAAATTGGTGAAGCTGTAACTGAATTAAATGTTTGGTTGCTAAAGGCAAACTCGTTGCTCCTAAAGCTGTTGCTGGAGTCATTTTCAGCATTTACTCCAATGACTCAGCCCTAATGCTTGAACACGTTTCACACCTGGGATTGTTACAATGCTCGAGCATTCTCTGGCTGAAAAGGACGCATTTTAAAACGAACAATTATCTGACTCGCTGTTTTTTTTGTTTCTATGTTTCCTTAAATATATCACCCTATCCCACATAAGTAGCTGAAGAGTAATCTTAAGAAATAAAATGTGATGTGTTCCTTTGAGATGGAGCAAGCGGCAGCACAGCACGCAGACAGCTTAGTTTCTCACGGCTGAGGCCTCTTTCAGTCTGAAGGGAAAGACTTTCCTCCACCCATACTTTGGGTCAACAGTTAAAAATAAGTCTCTAAGAATCTCTTTTCCACAAGCCAAATGCAATCCATTTCAAAACAAAAAAGGACCTCATTAAGGCCTAAAAAAAGTGAATATTTTTATATACCGGCTTCACCAAAAATAAATCTTTGCTAAAGGCTGCATTTAAAGAACAGGTCATACAGGGAAACTAGTTTAAAGAATTTGCATATAATTGCTTCTAAAATTGGTCACTAGCTGTACATTTCAATCACCTTCAGGATTAAGAAAATCTTTTGCATGTTTGATCTTAACTTTCCTAAACTAAACGTTAAGGTCATTACAGACAGTGTCAGATTATTGTATTTGTATTATTATTTTTCCTATTTCTTATGTAGTAGGACTGTATACTAAAACTGTTTTGTCTATAATCGGCAAAGAAGCAATCAAGAATTTAACTGTAGTTGTAAATAATAATAATTAAAAGCCGACTTGGCTTGAAATGCAAAAGCAGACAGTACAAACAGAAATAAAGAAGGCTTCATGCATTTTCTCCAATGGAAATGACAGTGACACTGTCTTTAGCCATCTGAAAATCAGAAGATGCAACATGGTGTTACAGAGCGGTATCTGGTTCTCTGTAAAAGTGTATGTGTACACACACGGTGTAACATCCTTTATCCTCAATGGACAATTGTATTGTGGTAAAGCACTGAATACTCACCCGCGTGTCATACTCCAGGACAAAAGGAGGGATGTCAATCTGCTCAGGTAGGATGCAGGTGAAGAGCTGCTGTAGGTTCTCTATGTGATGGACCTTCTCTTTAAGGCCTGATACACTGAACGTCGTGAAGAACCAAGTAGAGACCTGACAGGAATCACAAACAAAACCATTTGATTGACTGAGATGCTATTTTCCATGAAAAGGGTACAAGAATAGTTGTTGAAACACAATAGAATTTATTTTATTTTTTATTTTTTAACAAATGGTAACAAATAAAAGCTGTGCTTAACCAGCAGAAAAGGTTAATTGTCAAACTTATATGAGCGGTATATACATGGGTTTGGGACACGTCTGAAAATGTTGGGAGAGAGCTTTATATAAAAAATATAATTAATAATTCTTTGATGAATTCTGTATTCATTGATTCGTTGAAGAATAGAAAGTTTAGAGAGGAAAAACAATTGTTCAAAATATAAATCTTTTGTGACATTATAAATATAATTTATAATCATTTGTTCACCTCACATTATAAATGAACTCAAATGTAACTCTATAGGAAAACAGCATAGACTTCTACACAATTTTAAGGTCAATTTAATAAATAACAGATAGCTACAAAATTGGTGAAGCTGTAACTGAATTAAATGTTTGGTTGCTAAAGGCAAACTTGTTGCTCCTAAAGCTGTTGCTGGAGTCATTTTCAGCATTTACTCCAATGACTCAGCCCTAATGCTTGAACACGTTTCACACCTGGGATTGTTACAATGCTCGAGCATTCTCTGGCTGAAAAGGACGCATTTTAAAACGAACAATTATCTGACACTTAATTGCCGGGGTTCCTCTACATTTGGAGTGCACAAAGCATAATTGTTGAATAATTTCGCAAATTAAAGCAAAGCCTGGCAGAGGCAACACGCTCTCATAAGCACTTCAATTACCTGAATAGGTTCTGTGGAACAGTACGGAACACTTAGTGCAGACACATCATGAATCTCAATGCGGTCTCAGAGACGCTTTTCAACATATTCAGTTACACAGACTCATACACAGTCTTTCTTAGTCAAAGTGGAACATGTGGAGCTGACCGCTGTGAATCAGACCATAGGCCCGTACAAACTCAGAAAGAAAAGCTCAAAACGAGATGAACATCTAGTGTTGCCTTTAATGGACTTACATCTGAGTTGATGAACCGAGTACATTTACCTTGGAGCGGAACGTCGGGTGAATGAAGTAGAAAGCCCTCAGGTTTTTCTTAAACCTGAAAACACAGAAGGAAAACCTTGCGAGAAATGGTTTTTGAAACATTATCAACACATCCAACCAATTACTTATTACACAAATAGTCAACTTGGCTTTGAAAGGATTATTGCCTTAACAAAAACAATAAACACATTAGAAAGGGAGCTAAAGCGCATTTTTTAAGAACGAGCAAAAGTCAGTGAATCGAGTCCAACGGGGCAGCCACGTCCAAGCCACACGCTGTTGTCCAAAACACACAGATGGATAGAGATCTGGACAGCCAGAAGTGGAGGGGTGTTCGAAAAGCACAAGGGACGTGTATGTCAACCTTTCCCCTTTCCCACGATGGACTTGGACCGTCCTGTCCAAACCCATGAGCAGGGGTCATAGGGAGTGATAGCGTCACTGGCTAACTCTGCTATAAACATGGCTGTGATTGCTAACAGAACCATTACAGAACCTCATCACTCTCGCTGAGGATTATGTCTGTAAAACGCTTTCTTATAGACCCATGCCTTTTGAGAATAAATAATACAATGATGATATGCTGTGCTCTGCTGATACCTCATAATAAATGACACGAGTCTAACTGGCCTGGCTCTCAAAGTTATGAGTCACGCTGATCTCCACGATGTGTGGAAAGTGTGAGGGACTGGAGCTGGAGAGCGTTTCTGCTTTTTTATTTCAAGACTGTGGTTTCCTCTGCCTGCATGCTGAGAGTGTCCCCTGAATAAATGACGAATGCCTGACCTCACGATCACCTCCCCCGGTTTTGACTTTCGAACAAGGACTCAAACTCTTCTGCTAAGCCAGGAAAATAGCAATTATGAGCACTGCTCGATTAAAAGAATTAAAACAATATTTTTCTTAAAATGCAATTACAATGCCATTCCATGGAGCTATATCTATGCAGCAGTCTAATTTTTCACATTTGCATTTATAGTGTAGTAAATATTTAACAATACAATCTTTTAAAAAGAAAAAAACGTCAAATCAAAAGTTTCTGATTCAAATGCAAATCTCAAATAGAACTTTTAATGTAAATATAAATCTAAAAGGTCTACATCTAAATGGAAATCTTGAGAACAACATCCTTTTAAAACACATTCTTTTCAAAATTAGGTTAACCTAAATTTAACCATTAAGTTAACCTTGGTTAGGCAGCATTTAGTGCTAAATCTGACAAAATGTATGTAAAATTTGGTGCAAAATAAGATGGAACTGTAATAAAATGGACTGTCAGAACACATAACAAATGGAAGTATGAACATTTTCTCATTTACCTTCTCCATATCAATAAGTGTAACTGGAATATTCCTGCCAACAACAACCATGACCGTCCTACCACACAAATCGACACCTGAAAATGAGAAAAAAAAAGCTTTGTGATAGGACTATATTATGGAAGAAAGTTTCCTCACACCCACTGCTGACAGCATTCTCACATGCAGCATATCTCAAGAAACACATTAGACATTTCAGCCTCACCCTGTTGAATGCAGAAATGAGTTATGTATACATATTAAAATACATGTTTTGCTCTATATCATAAGAAACATCTGCATGTGCATAGCCAGATGTCTTCATATAGTCCATCATCACGTGGCATAGCGAATTTACATGTTGAGGTGCACAGCTGGAGAAAGTCTGCCCCCCTTTGGTCAAGTGAGTTCTTGTGATTCAGATACTCCGTTTTTTGAAAAGTACTGCCTGTTCTGTGGCTTTCTGAAATATGATTAAAAGTAGAAATTCAAGATGAAATTTAGCAGGACTAACAGCTTCTGGCAAACCTAATGTGTACAGTCTGTGGTAAAATGTCATTGAGGTTTTGAACTCAGTAGGTCAGCCTGGACAGTATATGAGCTAAGAAACAAAAAAAGATGATGATAAATACTTAACAACACCGAAACCGTTACTTTGGTGGTTATTTTTTGTCCTGAAATTGTGAAACGAGAGAAATGGATTACAGAACCCCCTGATGTTGAGCTCAATGAGGCGGAACAAAGGTTTCCTGCCCAGAGAGCAAACACACAGATGGAGAGAACACAAAGTCCACATGTGCATAAAGATATACAGAGAGACAGCAACACAAAGAGAACGAGTGAACGTGCTGGAGAACATGAGTGAGATAAAAGAGGCAAACATCAGACCATATCATACTACTACAATAAAGTCGACATACATGAACTAGGGCTGAAAAACTATTTAATATTTTAATCAAATTAATTGATATGCCAATTAATTAAATTATTCATGAGTGTTTCATTTTAAGACTGTTAAAAGTACTTGATTGGAAAAGAACTTGATTAAATAAGTTTAATAATTAATTGTTCTAAAGTATTGTGTTAAATTTACAGCCTTAAAATTAAAACATTTGAAATACAATTAATTTACATAAAACAATTAAAATACATTAATACCCATAAAGACAAAGACTGACCGGTCTGATATAGTGCTTTTAACGCTGCTATGTCTGAAAGGTCCTCTGCTCGAGCTCTGCAAAGCCAGCGGTTATAGCTGTGAAGAAAGACAACAAGAACTAAAACTTCACCACTAAGCAATTTGCAGTGATGTAAAGAATTTGATACATACATACATACATACATGCAAACAAACAAATCCGCACTCAATAATGATGACTATGAATTAGATCATGGCCAAAAGATGCCATTGGTTATGCTAAGTTTCACCAAAGGACTGTAACAGGACTGTAAAATCGTGGTGACTCATTAAAAAAAAATGAAAACATAATAACAGGAAGGTTTTGAAACTTCTTACTAGGGGTGGGCAGTATAATCAAACTCATATTTGAGCAATTTAGAAATTCATGCAAAGTTTTAGATAATTCAGTCAGTGTATTAAATACAAATTAAATGGTACCTTATCTCTTCATCTATTATATATGTTACATATCATATATTATACACATACTCATATGTATGCATGTGTATATATTATATATATATATATATATATATATATATATATATATATATACACAATGGTAATTTTTGCATATTTGTCACACTTAAAAGATTCAGATCATCAAACTAATTTTAATATTACACAAAGATAATGCAAGTAAATACAAAATGCAGTTTTTAAATGATTATTTATTTTATTAAGGGAAAAAAGCGGTCCAAACCTGCCTGGCCCTACGTGAAAAAGTATAATTGCAGTTCTTTCATGATTTAACAGGAGGGGGCAATTCATTTGCCACGTAGGTTTGGACATCTTTTTTCCCTTAATAAATGAAATCATCATTTAAAAACTGCATTTTGTATTTACTTGCATTATCTTTGTGTAATATTTAAATTTGTTTGATGATCTGAAACATTAAAGTGTGACAAACTTTTATTTTGTCACACTGTACTGTAAAAAAATAAGAAATCAGGAAGGGGGCCAACACTTTTTCACACCACTGTGTATATATATATATATATATATATATATATGAAGAGATAAGGTACCATTTATTTATTTTACATTTTTTTTACCAATACAAAGTAAACACCACCCAATCATGGTACATTTTTGTTGAAATGTGGTACTTGTAATAGGCGAGAATATGAGAAAAATACACATCTTACTTCCTTTGGTGCTGTTTCTGCTGGGCTGCTTCAGACATTTGGCCCTGAAGGATGAGTTTACGTTGCTTATCTACATCCCCTTCCATACGAGCAAATGCATGACTTCCTACCAGCCCCAGGTCGGACTCTAGTGAGTCATCCCCGGAGTCATCTGCAGATAATTAGATTAATATCACTATTATTGTGTATTAGTGCATTACACAGAATTCTAGATATTACAGGGAAAGCAAAACCAATGCGCCATAAACATTTGTTGAAGCACAAATGCTTTTGCTGTGATAAACAGTAAAATATACTCTTGCACACTCGGAATGACCATTACTAGGTTCCGTGAGCACTACAACGTGGTACATTCCACAAGACCTGAACTCCCACCCTCAATCAGAGCTGGGAAAGCCAGTGGCGTGTGTGATGTACAGCCAGGCAAAGCGTAAAAATAATCCTTGTCTGTTATTCTTGTTTACATGTGTATGCCAAATATCTATTACAGGCCAACCTTAGCCATATTTGACCAGACATGAAAAGAAAGTCCAGTCTAAACAACAAACAAAACTTCTCATTTCCTCATCTGAACCACATGGTCACTGGTCAGACTACGAAATATTTAGCCAGAAATAAAAGAAACACTTTTGACAGAGAGATAAAAAGACATTAACAGGTAAATAAGGGGATTACAGCCAAACACTCAAATGCTAGCAAACCTAGGGTGAGACATCAACAAGACTCAATTAGACACAGATGTCTCCTGAAGGTTATCTTTGGCCAAAATCATTACAGCATGTTGAAGCAAAGAATGAGATTATGTTTTTGTAATGCAACATATGGTCCTTTTATGATCTTCATCACTGAACAGAGTGCACCAATGCTTGCTCTTTCTAGTAATGCCTTTGGCCTAGAGCTGAAATTTACTTGGATTTCAGGAGCACTTCACCACAATGTGACATAAAACTTTTTTGACACACAAAGATCTAATAAATAAGGAAACTGTAAACAATTAAATGCAAATATATCCATTGCACAGCAAATGAAGGAAAGAAAATGTAAAGTCTAGAGAACTTAATTGGGTTTTAAGGGAACGGGACAGAGAGAGAAAAACTGGAGAAAGCAGATTAGGGAAGTGTGTGGTTTGAGGCATGCTTTGAGACCTCTACATGGCTTCATAGACTAATCCATAAGAGCTGGGCTGTATTAGTAAAGGCCTAGTCACCTGCTGTCTTTAATATTACTCTAAGAATGACAGGCAGACTTGCTTCACATGATGAAATGGCATTGATAAGAGGACAAGAGTTTGATGAGATCAGCCAGATCAGTGATAGGGTGCAGCAGAACCAGTCCATGAACATTAAAAAGTGTCCTTTAATGTCTTTCAGAAAGACTGTATAGGAACAAACACTTCTGATCCTAATAAAAACCCTCAGCAAGGTTTCGTCCCTTCCAAAGATATCAATAATAAGTAATAAAGCATCTGCACAATAAATCTTAATAAAACAGATGTGACAAAGTTTAGTATCACACTAACTTTCTGTACTGCACATAATCTGCTTTAGTAAGGGCCCAACACCGAACCCAGTGGTATTCCATAACTAAGAATGTTAAGTAAGGGGCTTACGCTTTTGGGTTAGGGTCCTGATCACACCATTGTGTTTATTTTGCTATATTAACCAGCTGACTGAACATTACCTCTCTTTTTATATGTATAATAAGGCTACTTAACTGAAAAATACCTTTAATAAATGATTGTGTAAAGGAAGAAAATGCGGAGTGATGCGAGAGACACTAAACTAACATAGTTAAGTAGGTTGTCAAGGAAAAAATTTTACAATCATTGGTCTTTTAAGAGTCTATATACAAAAAAATTTGATTGTAGAAGATAAGTCAAACACATGATTCAGGTTTTGTAAATCAAGTTTAAAACACTTTGGACCTTAAAAGTTTCAAACCCAACCAGACTGAAACAGCAACACTGGCTCAACCAATTGTGTGAGTTTAGTGCTGGACTGACCAATGGCAGTTTGAACTGAATTTTTCTTCAATTTCTTTTGTTGACACCAGTGGCCCAGAAAGTACACACTTCACCTTAGGGCTGCACAATTATGACAAAAATCATAATTGTCGAATATTCCTTTGAAATTGTAATTGCTATTATTAATTACGATTATCACAATTTACATTGAATGATGTTTATACCATTGTTTGATGCAACTGCATGCCACATTTTTATATGAAAATAAACAAGCTGAAAACATTAACTGAAAAACTTTGTGCTTTACTATAGTATTAAGCCTCAAATGTCAACTATACATCGGATTGGTTTCTTCTTTAAATTATAAAAAAGTACAAATTTGAATGGTATTATAATGTTATACTAAAACTAAAATTTAAATAATGAGGAAAAACCCAAAAAAATGCAGAATAACATAAGTGGACTTTGAACGATTAATTGGCGCTTTGAACAATTACGTAATTGTGGCATTCATAATTGTAATCGCGATTAGAAATTTGATTAATTGTTTAGCCCTACTTCACCTTTAACTTCATATTAACAAGGAAGTCTGGAAGCTGTTGTGCCATACCATATACCGAGGTAAATTTGGTTAAGCGATCATGTTTGTTCAGATTAGAGCTTGTTGTCATTCTCAAAGGCTCAAGGAAACATCCAGAACAGGGATGGGCAACTTTGATAGTGATGAGGGCCAGCATTTTTTCTCCTTTATACCAAGGGGCCAGATTGCTAAACCATTTTACTCCATTTCCTTTTTATTGAAGGAAATTAAAGTATAACTAATGTAGTTTTAACTAATACATAACTAGTGCAGTTAGGCTAATTCAGAATGAAATCTTTGTTGTCAGTGGACAGAAATATTACCCCGACAAGCCAATGTAAACATTTCAATTGCATTGTCTGTAAATTTGCAACAAACAAATATACAGAGGTCCTTTTTTTATTAGTAGCCTACAGAACATTCTCAAAACAACCTAAAAGGACAGTTAAAAAGGGCTTAAGTAAAAAAAATAGTTCTTCTAAATGGTACCATATAATAACCTGGTATCTGCAGGATTTTTTCAATCAAATGTAAGACCTTTAAAGACCTTTTTAAGATCTGCACTTCACATTTCAGCCTTTAAACATTTTTTTAAGAAATGGGAGTCAAAAGTATCAATTAATTTATGAATTTAAACAATTATTATCAATTAATTATTATATTAAATAACATATAAATATATCTTAGTGTCTTAATTGTTTAGATTTTTATAATGCATTAGCTTTTTGTTGATCCACTGGTTCACATTTAAAAATATGTAGCAAAAATAGCAGATGGGCTTATTGAAAAAGCAAATTCGTTCTCTGCCAGCAGGTGTCACTTTCAAAACTGTGCATTCAACATTAGTGGTTTCCCCAGTAACCGCAGTACACAAAGCTGACGTGCAGCGCTCAAGTTTATTCAGTGAAATCATAGTCTTTTGAAGTTTAATCGTCGTATTAATCCATATAGCAATTCTTGTCTTTCCGTCCCCAAAGATATCTTATAATTTAGACTTTTTGTACCATTTAAGAGTTTGCATGGCCTTAAATGTAAACAATTTAACTGAAGACGTTTTAAGGACCCACGGAAACACTAATAAGAACATAGTCCAGTGCAAACATTTCATTTGCAATTGCATTTCATTTGCAAACATGCATTTGGCAAAAAGCTTTTGTTGACTATGAATTTTACCTTTTAAATTTGAGGCAAGTGCAACTCTGGCGTCCCCATTGTTTGTGAGCAGTGGTGTAATGGCGATTTAAATAAAATACAGATTTCCAAACAATCCAAACATATGGGTATCCCCTTGAACTTGGTAAAAAGACAATCCGTTTACCATATTGACTTGAAAATACCGTTTTCATGGTCAGTTTTTCATTTATTATTTGCTAATGTTAATGAGTGTTTACATTAGAGTGCACGTCCTACTACGCTGAAATTAATAAAGGAGCGGCTGGAAACTAGCGACCTCTCCTGGTTGGAGATAGTATTAACATCATAAACTGAAAGCAATCTTTACGTGACTTGCTTTTCAAATGTTTTAAAATTGATCATCCGAGTCTAATATGATCCAGTGGGCCGTACTAAAAGACACTGCGGGCCGCCAGTTGCCCATCCCTGATCTAGAAGCAAGACTGATAAAGCAGATTATTGAATGACCTTAACTTGGGAAGAGCTTATTTGGTAGTTCAGTTGGTGACAGAACTTGGGCTGCCTTTCCATGTCCTGGAATAAAGTGTTCAAAGACAGGCAGGAAAGTGCAGTGTTTATTTACATGGGACCTGGCTTATGTGCCGTGTTTGAATTGGATCAACAGCTCTAGTGAGACTTGATCACCTTAGCTGGCTCACAGTCCACATTATCTGGGTATGAAATAATGGCAGCCAACAAATATACAAATTCAACCTCCCACTAACAAGTAAATATACACATGTGCTCCGAGTGCTATGGCAAGCACACAAGCCAAACATACACTCATTCTCATATAGGCATTTTAACAGTTGTGTCTATACACACACACTTGACTGTAGCGGTGTTCACAATGGGTCTGTCTGAACGCAGAAGATTCTGCAGTAGTCAAAGCTCCTGTTGTGTGACAGAGGAGGTGCCAGCTCATCTGAATTCATGAAAAACCCACTACAGATCAAGATGAAAGGCCAGGCAGGAAGAGATGGCTCTCGATCAGCTGCATGCTGCTCAATCATAATTTTATCACATTAATGGAAGACAACTATGTTTTTCATTCTGTAAATCAAATACATTACTGCAGATGCTTCTCTGTTAAAAAAAAAGTGTTTTCCATTACACAGTGTAAATACATGTCTTCCAGATAATTGTTTTCCAAACATTTTGGTAAACATTTACTCCTACTACTTGTTTGGTAATCTTAAAGGGGTCATATGATGCAATTTCAATTTTTCCTTTCTCTTTGGAGTATTACAAGCTCTTGGTGCATAAAGAAGATCTGTAAAGTTGCAAAGACTAAAGTCTCAAATCCAAAGAGATATTCTTTATAAAAGTTAAGAGTCAGCCACGCCTACCTAAAACGGCTCGTTCTAACACGCCCCCACATATCTACATCACTATGTGGGAAGATTTGCATAATGCCGCCCACATGTTCACGCAAAGAAAGAAGGTGTAACTTTTATTCTCGCTGTAGTATTGTTGTTGTTGCCACCATGTCGTGAAGGCACTGTGTGATTCGTTGTGAAAGCGAAACTACTTTGTTTGGCCTTCCAAAAGAGGACGATATCTGCTTCGTCATGCCTGGAGCTGATCCGTGCTGGTCGCTGAGGAAATACTACAACTTTGCGGTGTGGATCGCTGGATCTGCTTTCATCGTGGACGAAGCGGAGTCCAGCCTGGAGTCGTCACATGTCCTTCCGGACACTCCTTCATCAAAATTGCCGGCCGCGCCGTTCTCAAGCCTGCCGCCTCTGCTCACTCTAACCCTCTGGCCGTTCCTCACTCTAGCCCCCGGCCTCTGCTCACTCTCGGCAGCCGCCGCTCACTCTAGGCTACCGTGTGTGACGCTGTTTCGTTGTGAAAGCGAAACTACTTTGTTTGGCCTTTCAAAAATGGACACGACTAGAAATCAGTGGTTAAGTTGTATTTACAACACTGCTCCAGAACACTTCAACCCAAATATTCAGATATGTGCAGCACATTTTATGGAGGACTGTTTCCTGATCATGGCAGAGTAGACTACAATGCCGGCTGTTCTGACTCACAGACTAGAAGTAAGTTTTTATATTTTATTTATTTAAAGCGAGTTTTTTGGGCGGTGTAGAAAAGGGCTTGTTGTTTGTCATTTTTCCGATCACAAATGCAGACATGGTTTTATGTTTACGCGGCGTGATGCAACGCAACGTGTAAAAAGACAGTATAAGTCATTATAATCCATAATTATGTCCCCACTGGATGCAACGAATGCCTTGTTTATAATGGGTTTTCATGTTTTTGAATCATCGCTCCGGCCTGACATGGCATTATCACAGTATGGTAAGGGGCGTAATATTTCTGTCTCACGCTTGAGGTATTCGGCCAATCACAACGCACTGGATAGCTGGCCAATCACAGCACACCTCGCTTTTTTAGAACAATGAGCTTTGTAAAAATCGACGTGTTTCAGAAAGGCGGGGCATAGAGGAGAAACAATAATGTACAGTATATGGAAAATATGTTTTTTGAACCTTAAACCGCATAAATACATTTCATTACACCAAATACACAAAATAATGTTCTTTTTAGCAGCATCATATGACCCCTTTAAGAAATCTACACTACTGTTTAAAAGTTTGAGGTAAGAAAGATTTTTTAATAAATTGAAACAGATCAATACTTTTTCAGCAAGGATGCATTAATTTGATCAGAAGTGACAGAAATGTTTTGTAACATTGTAAATGTCTTTCTATTTCAAACAAATGCTGTTCTTTTAAATTTTCCATTCATAGAATTCTGGGAATTTTTTTTTTTCATGGCTTCCATTAAAAAAAAATTACAAACACAGAATTTTTTAATAGTATGTCTACCTAAAAGATCTCAAATGATGATATATTGAACAATTTTTTGAGCTCACCCTCTAGATTTCCTGGCTTTTCGGCAATGCGGATCTGTCTCTCCGGGACCACGGGCTCCCCCTCAGAATTGCCAATGTTGGCAGGGAGGAGAGGCAGACCAATCCTCTCCTCTTTTTTTGAACGTGGGTAATACAAAGGCATTAACTTCCTGTACACTGGCTGGAAAACAGAATAAAATACAACATTTAGGGTCAATCAGTCATAGATACACATTCAGGTACATGCTAAAAAAATACAAATCTTATTTTGTATTTGTGAATTTTTTTTAAATAATGCAATTTTTAAAGTAATATTAGCAAGGAATACATGAATCTCGAATGTATAATGCTGTAGCTCACACTCAGCAAACACATACACAACAAAGTTGGCTTTTAAATGAAAACGAGAATTTCATAAGAAAATGAAAGAGCACACAAGAGAGTTAAAGGATGGAGGCTGTTGCATAACAGTGAAAATGAAATGCCACACACCTCCTCAACACCCGAAACAGCAAACACCACCATCTCAATGTTTTCACCATGGTTCTCCAGAAATCTACGGATAGTCCCTAGAAATATAAATGTGGGGGAAACACATTCTAATGAGATCCCTCTGAATTTCATCAGAAAGGAGTGACCTCAAATGTGATGTTTAATTTCAAAACATTAATTACTTAATGCTATATGTGTGGCATCCTCCAGTGGATATGCCCTTTTGACTGTGCTGACCACACAAAACCCCACAGATGCCATGGCATGTTCCCTGAGGAGAGAAACACAATGAATAAACATTAAATACGTTGCATGTGCTTCAATTATATATAGTTTACATTAGTCAGTTGGGTTTTCCATATAGGAGTTTTCCATATATGAGCAGACAGAAGTGTCTTTGATGACATGTTATCTGCATAGTCAAGCATTACTGTCATCAACTCCTCCTGTTGACACACACACACACACACACACACACACACACACACACACACACACACACAGTTGTTCCCAAACAATAGATGAATGGCATTTATCTTTAGCCAAGGGTGAGTTCAAATTCACAAAAGCTAATGTATTCACCAATGGAATCTAAATCTCATATAATTTCCTTCCTTCCCATAAGTACATGGGGTTTATTCTATAAATCATCAGACATCACTTTTAATAATTTTCAAGCATTGAACATAAAGGTTGGGGTTATTTTACTAAACACATCCCTGCCATGGGAACTGCTATCCTGCTTATCATAAAATATTAGATTTAGACTATATTTGAACATTTTATGTCTGATATGATCTTCGAGAGTGACTAACAGATAAAGTAACGAAGCATATTTACTTAGTATAATCACGTTTGAACATTCAGACAGTCTGTATGAGCTGACATTTAATATTTGTGCAACAATCTCACTAAATTTGTTGGAATGATCCGGCTTACTTGGCAAGCTGCATGACATTTCTGTAACAGCTGTAAAGAGAACTCTCCGCAGCTGTCCGGTACTTGGCTTTATATTTGGGTCCAACAGTGTGAATGATAAAGCGTGCAGCCAAGTTGAAACCCTCTGTCATTTTTGCCTCCCCGGTCCGACATCCTGGAAAAATATACGCACACCCATATCACTCCAGCAAAACTGATACAAAATTAGATAAATGGGATAAGATCTGTTCCAAAGCTGTGTAACAAACACAAACAACCTTTAAAAATACTAATAGTTTAAGATCACAATTTGATAACAGTTCTCTATCTGCTATCCTGGTAGTGCCCCCTACCTTTCAGTTTGAGTAATTCATCCCTTAGTTCAGGTCCGGAGTTTCTGTGGATACTGTCTGATACAGGATTCTTGTCCGTTAGTGTCTCATTACTTGTATTGACGATTGCAGTGCAGTTTAAAAGTGCCACATCTCCATTACTGTAAAATGAGGGAATAATATAGACCAGCGTATCAGATACAGAACATCATATAAGCTATGAAAAAAATGTGAGAACAAATATAGCATATAAATATCTGCGTTGTTATTGTAAAATAAAACAGTTAAAAATAATTGGTAATTGAAATAAAACTGAAATAAAATAAAATATAAATATTAAATGAAAAACATGAACTTCGATTAGAAAATAGAAAAGTTGCCTTGGTTTAAGAACTAATGTTACTTACTAAAACTGAAAAAAAAAAAAAAAAAAAAGTCAAATGCACATAACAAAATTGCTAAAAACTAAATTAAACTTGAAATATAAAGAAAAACTAAAAATATCAATAAATAATATTAATAAACATAACGATATACATATATATATATAGAGAGAGAGAGAGAGAGAGAGAGAGTAACTGTATATAACAGTTATTTTATTTTATAACATTAAGTGTTTAATATAAATGTTATATAGCACACAATATAATGTTATTGATTTATATATATATATATATATATAGCTTTGCAGTTATATACATGGAAGTCAGGTGAATGACAGAATAAAGTCACTATGAACAAATCCTGCAAGCATAACACTATGTGCACTGATGAATTCTATTCCTGCCTGAATTTCCAGAAGGACTGGTTTTATGAATTGGGCTTCATAGAGAAGTTCCATGCAATGAACTTCTACTTTCTTAAAAAAGAGAAACTATGAATTCAAAGAGAAAACCATCTTGATCCTTCCCTAACAAAGCTATATTGGCCTGAAAGCCAAAAGGACATCCCAGACAGTCACATGTGATTGAGCTATAAAGGGGATTTGTGTGCATGAGGGAACGACTAACAGACGTGAAGAGCTGGTGCAAATAACTGATGCAACAAACACACAGTGCAGTTACATAAAAATATTTAGGTCCAAATTACTAAATGATTAAACTATTAAACTAAAACAAAATCTTAAACTTTAGAACTAAGCAAATCAATAGTTACATTTATAGACAATCCTGCTGCTTAAGCTTTTAGGACCAAAAACAGATTTATATGTAGTCTATTTATTAAGCAATCATGTAGTAAGGGTGTAGAAATTCATGGAGAAGAAATGTCAGTGAAAATAACACTCACAATAGTACAATCTTGCTATTGATGTCTTGTCTGAAGGGGAAAGGGGACTCGAAGGAATTGAGCTGATTGGTCAGCTGGTCATCTTCCTCCATTAAGAGGTTTTCTCCATCCACCTCGTCCTGGACTCCCTGAGGCTGGTCCCACGTGGGGAGGTTCTGGACCTCCACAAACTGGGAACGAGCTCCCAAGGGATCCATTCTGTAGCTTCACTAGGCAATGTTGAACTGAAAAGACACAGACAAGCATTTACACACAATAAGACCTCAGTTTGACCTGGGCTATATTAGCACATAAATGCATACACACAGATATGTTTGCATTAGTTTACACATGTAAAGTGGTTACAATGACAGACTTCGATGCTGAGGCCCTCTAGAGAACTGGTTGAGAACCAATTTAGTAAGAATTTTTAAACCTAGATATACATGCAAGTGTTTCACACTTAATAACTCCATGTTTACAAAAAACACATGACATTATTATTAGATTTCAATCCAGTGTGGTGCTTTCTTCAAAATGAATTCACGTAAAACATAAAGCCACAATGAAATAGAAGAAATGAGTTCCCAAACTTTCAAAAAGTGACAATAATTGTAAAAGTATTCAGCAAGACTTTCTGTGCCAGCTGCAGTATGAGAAGTGTAGTGTTCATGAGCGTAACTGACTTTCAAGCACAACAGAGAGCCTCTATCAGTGCAGACAGACAGGAGGACTTCAGGAACAGATAAGATATTCAGCAGAAATGAGATGCATGTGTAAAGGTCGACTCCCCAAATTAAATTTCAACAACAACAACAAAGCTACGAGTTCCTTCAAATACATAAAAGTTTCAACTCGAAAGCAATAGGCACATACAAACAACGCAACACAATACAGTTTTAAAGAGTATAAAAGGGAAAGCAACACGCCATACTCATTCTAACCACACAGGTTTATATCGACTTGAAAATGCTAATTATAACCACCATCAATCACAATAACCAGCAACCTACCAGATGTCCTAAGATGCAGCTATTGAGTCCTTCCTACTGCACAAACAAACCCACATTAGCTCCAACTAATCCGTTAAAGATCACTGTCATTTTCCAGTGCTTCCGCTTTTAAATTAGCCATTGTTAAAATGTGATTTTAGCTGCTTGTGGTCAACACATCGTATTTGCAACATTCAGCGAGTTTCCTGATCAGCTGATTCACGAGGGCAAAAATCATCACTTCCGGGAATGCAGTAGGGGCAGTGGCTATGTCGTCGATCCGTGTAGAAAACGCACAGGCCTATACAAAATTGAAAGACATATTTTAATCGACGTTCTGGTGTCATCGCTAAATTAAAATAAGCATAATAAAGTACAATGAATAAATAAATTAAATCAAGTTTTAATTATAAGCCTCATGGACAGCAACATGACTTCACACTCACAGACCGAAGTAATCGACAGGATACACATGATTCATAAGAAGAGCAGATAAATAAAACACATAAAGCAGGGTGAACAATGAGGAAGCATTCCGAACAATATTTTAGAGTGATACAGATGTCTATAAAAAGACCAATTCTAGAAACGTTTCGTGAAGTCACACCGTAGTTCTGCTCGGTAGTCTACCACTTTTGTCTTTACCTGATGTCACACATGCGACTGAAAGCAAAGCATGTAGAAGTTCTCCACATCCACAGAGGCATTCTTTTCATAAAGGACTGCGCATACAATATACATCTAATCGACAAAGTATGTAACTACATTTTCTATACGCAGTGGCTTATTCTGAACTTGATTATCTGCATATCTCTTGTTCTTTAAATGAGATTAAACGGACTGCATGTGGTTCACGTTGCTGTGTATACGGTCGCATGGACCTCAAAGCGTGGTGTTGGAGTAACAGTTGCTCACTTTCATTTTATGAAAGGACCATTTAATTCATATACGTTACACTTAGCAATCACACATTTTTAAAGGTACTTATGAGAGTCATTTGTAGCAGCCGAATAACTAAAACACCAATAAACAACGCCACAGCCACAGATCTGATGTTAACATGTTGACACAGGATAAAACTATATGAAAATAATATTAAACATGTAGTAACTTAGCATTTATTTTTGCCACTACAGTCTTTATATGTAATATAATTATATTTTCCAACAATCTCAGTATTACTGTTTTATACATTAGCTGTTCACCAATAATTAAGATTGTTTTATGTATTCATTGTCAGGGATCATGCATAATAAAATTCATCTCATAATTAAAAAGATGCTTTAGCTACTAGCCAATTTCCATCTGCAAATGCATTTGCTTTGACATAAATCTTATTTTATGCCATGTAGAATTTACTTTGATATGCAGGTTTATACAGTATGATTGGTCTTTTCTAAATATGTCCTCACATGATAAATTGTGCACAGTTTTCTAGATTAAAGGAGCAACCCATCTAACCCTACTCCCTTGCTGTTGTGTGTGTGTGTGTGTTTGTGTATCTACAGCCTCTGGCTTGTCATGGGTTTAACTAAGCAGTACCTGCGCTATGCGGCGAGTGCTGTATTTGGAGTGATCGGCAGTCAGAAAGCCAATATCGCGTTTGTGACCCTCAGGGGAGGTGAAAAGGGTCGATATGTCGCCGTGGGAGCCTGTGAGCATGTGTTCATATGGGATATCCGCAAAGCTGAGAAGGTACTTGCTTTAAATGGTTTAGAAGATTGCTTAGTACATTACATTCACTCATCAGTTTATATAAACTCATATACGTTGAACTCACCCCTTTCATTTCTCAGGTTCTTATACTTGAAGGTAAAAAGCATGAGGTAACATACCTGTGTCCTTCTCCTGATGGCGTTCACATAGCGGTGGGTTATGAGGATGGAGGTGTGCGCATCTTTAATCTGCTCAACGGTGAAAGCAACATCTCCTTCAGTGGACACAAATCAGCTGTCTCAGTTATTAGATATGATGCACTTGGTGCTCGTCTCGTCACCGGCTCGAGAGTAAGACTACAGTTCGTTTTACAACAAATTTTTTTTTTTTTTAAACTAATTTTCAATTCTACAAACTAAAATCATTTTTGTTGTTGTATTTTAGGACACAGATGTGATTGTGTGGGATATCATCAATGAGTGTGGTCTGTACAGACTCAAAGGACACAAAGATGCAATCACACAAATTTTGTTCTTGGAGAGCAAAAACCTGCTGATTACAAGGTAAATCGGTCTTTATATTTTATTGGAACGAATTTATCACTTGAAAATACTCATATTATATTGTATTATTGTATATTGTAGTACACATAATTTACCAGAATATAAGTAGCTTTTTCATCATCTGAAATGTGCTGTGACATTAAAAATCTAATTAACGTCAAAAACACAAAATATTTGGATTTTGGCCATAAGTGAGAGGTACATGAAGCCAAGTTTCCCACGTGCCAGTGGTTTCAGTTTCACCTTAAATAAATGTGTTTAGGCTCTATGTATATATTTATAGTAAACATTGTTTATTATGAATGCCGCAATAATTTTATATTTTTCATTACTGTTCTGCACTAAATACTGTTAAATTTCAAGGATTTGAGTGAGGGGAACCAAAATAGTTTGTAATTTTTGTAAACATTTCATTTTATTTACCGTTTTTACGTATGTTTCCTCAGTTCCAAGGACAGTTTTGTAAAGTGGTGGGACTTGGACACACAGCATTGTTTCAAGACCATGGTGGGCCATCGCACTGAGGTAAACAGGTTCATTTTACACTGTTGAGACTTGATCTTTCTGAAATATACAACACAACATTTTAAATGCATGCTCTTGCTGCTTTGGTATGTCCACATAAATCAGTGTACTGTAAATGATTAGGGAGTTTACTGTAAATGACCTGAGGTTAGGTGGCATTTGGTATCATAAAGAAAAATCACAAGGTGTTTTCTTACTTTACTTTTGGACAATGAGCCTCCAGCACTATCCAAATATCTATTAGTGTTGTAATACAGTGCAACATTCTCTCCAATCTCTGTAGGTATGGGGGATGGTCCTGTTGAACCAGGAGAGTAGGTTGCTTACAGGGTCTGCTGACAGTGAGCTCAGAGCCTGGGACATTCAGTACATTGAGGAGGTAAGGCATATACGTAATTTATGTAGTGCCAAATGGTTACTTTGTTGGCTGAATTACATTCCAGTACAGTCTTGAATGTGATATTTGAACTCTTATATAGAGAATTAAAGCTGATTTCATATATTCAGAATGACATTAAAGTTTCTTCACAGGGTAAGGAAGTCGGGGAGCCACAGGAAAAGAAAGTCAGAACTCTTCTTGAGAATGAGGAGGAAGATGAGGAAGGACTTGACGAAGAGCCAGAAGAAGTAATATTTCTTCCAGTATTCTCTCCTGTGCACCCTGTTCATTTAATTAATGTGTTCAGTGGATCCTAGTGACTTGAGATGACACAATACACTTCACTTAGGGTTTCCTTTAAATGTTCATCACAGATCTGATTTCTGTCCACAGCGAATTCTCAGTTGTAAGAAAGCTGGTTCTGTTCTGAGGGAAGCCAGAGACAGGGTTGTATCCTTGGTCACAGACGCCAAAGCTAAAGTGCTAGCATGCCATGTAAGTATGTTTCTGTTGTGTATACTAGTGTAACATCCTTCTGAAAAAGGGTTTCACTCTTATTAGCTTGGTCGGTAATGTTGAGAAGTACCTAATTAAAAGTAGCTATACAATAGGGCAAAAATTGAGCCTACAACATATGATAATTTTGAAAAATCTTTTAACAGGGTCTGGATGCTACTCTTGAAGTCTTTACTGTACTATCTGAGAAGGAGGTCCAGAAAAAAATGGACCGAAAACTAAAGAAAGCCAAGAAAAAAGCAAAGTGTGTGAGACCTCTGTTTTGAAATGTGAAGATTTTACTCTTAGCTTTTCTGCTATTCTGATGAACTGTTATGTTTTGCAGGTCTCAAGAAGGAGAAGAGGATGGACCTGAACCTGTAGTGGAGAGAAAGTTGAGTGATGAGATTCAAAAGCTGGCAAACATAAAGGCGTCATCAAAGATCAGGTCAGAGAGTACTTCTACATGCAGTTATAGTTCCCTTGTGTGCGTTACTGGTATTAAGTATTGATAGTAATGCTTTTTTCATCTACAGATCGATGGACTGCCTTCTGGTTCCTAACGGAGAGATCAAGCTTGCTCTTCTGCTGCAGAATAACACAGTGGAGACATACGCCTTGAAGACTACAGAGAAGAATCCTACTGGCACTAAAACCTCTCGCCTCACACTGGGCGGTCATCGTACAGATGTCAGAACGCTGGCCTTCAGCTCAGATAACATAGCCATCCTCTCCGCCTCTGGAGAGACCGTCAAAGTGTGGAACAGGTGAGTGTGATGATGACAAATGTTTCAATTTATTTGCGTGGATTTTGAGTCCTTAACAAGAAGTATCTTCTTTGGTCAGGTCCACCTTGCAGGTCATTCGTACCATGGGATGTGAATATGCTCTCTGCTCGTTATTTGTTCCTGGAGACAGACAGATTATCTTAGGAACAAAGGTATGTAACTCTTCACTTCTCAGTCATCAATCAATTAATTCTTCAACTTCATGTCTTAACTTTATTACAAACCTGCATGACAAAATTACAAAAAAGCCATGTTTAGAAGCCATATGCAAGATTAGTGTGAGGAGCATTTTTTCATTATTTTTTACGCACTAACATTGTAGTTTTTATTCATATTTTGAATTCGATTTTTTTTATTTTCAGTTTTCATTTTAATTTCAGTTTTAGATTTTTTGTCATTTTTATTCTTTTTTCATTTCTGTTTTAGTACTGATTTAAACTAAACTAGGTGTGTAAAGAGACACTGTGCCACATTGGCCGTAATTGACATTAAAAGTGCCATTAGTTCTGGTCTGTCTTATAACTGAACATGAGCCACCAACTTGAATGAGACATTTCCTGAATGCTAATTAAGATCCTGAAAGACTATCTGTTGCAAAAATTTTAGTCCATATATTTATTACTATGAAAAATTTATTTTTTATTCTTTTGTCAGAGTGGGAAGATTCAGATTTTCGACCTGGCCTCAGGAAGCCTTCTAGAGACGACTGACGCCCATGATGGAGCTCTTTGGTCCATGTGTCTCTCTCCAGACCAGGTATAATATCGATCTCTCTTTTGAATGACAAAGAGCTCCTCATCCCTACAAAACACCAGTCTGTGACTACAGTGAATTCCTGACTCTATTCCAAAGACAGACAGTTGCTGTCCAAAGCTGTCAGCAAGAGTTTTAGCTTTATGTGAACATATTTGACTTTGATTTGTGTGTGTTAATGCAGAGAGGGATTGTAACTGGTGGTGCTGACAAGACTGTGAAATTTTGGGACTTTGAGCTCATAAAGGATCAGGACTCTGGGAAGAGCAAGTGAGTTATTATCTGTGATCACAAACCACGGCTCTCTCATCCAGATTTCTCCATCTCTCTTTCTCTTCTTGGCTTTAATGTATTATTGCTTTGTGTAATCCACAGGAGACTGACGGTGAAGCACACACGCACCCTGCAGTTAGATGAGGACGTGCTGTGTGTGCGCTACAGTCCTGACCAGAGACTGCTGGCTGTCTCTCTTCTCGACTGTACAGTCAAGATCTTTTACACAGACACGCTAAAGGTAAACCACAAGCACAGCATATAGCATTACAATACTTTCCTCACACCACACCACAACACATAGCATCTTGCATGTTAAATCCATACATAAATCCAATGCTTTGTAAAAAAAAAAAAAATGTTAACATTGTCCAGCAAAAAGACCACTGTTAAACTCGAATTACATTTACTGAGAGATATTTTACCACCGATAAACATCCTGACACTATATGCAGACAGGCATATGTCAACATCCATCTTGGGTGATCTGACCACGTTAGCTGAGACCGACAGCTAACGTTATTCTTTATCGAAGAATAACATATGTCTCAAATGTATCTCCAGAGCTATGAACTCATACATCATGTGTTAGTGTGTCATGTTGATCAAGTGTGAAAAATAAAGAAAAAATGTTGCTCAGCACAAATTATATTTCAAACAGAATGCTTGATGTTTAATTGCAATTTTATTCGAAGACTTGCATTAACTGATCTTCAGTTTATGTATTCGTGCTTCGCATGATATATGTGACCCTGGACCACAAAACCAGTCTTAATTTTAGCAATAGCCAAAAAAACATTGTATTTTTAAAAACAAATTTATGCCAAAAATCATTAGGATATTAAGTAAAGATCATGTTCCATGAAGATATTTTGTACATTTCCTACCGTAAACATATCAACACTTAATTTAGTAATATGCATTACTAAGAACTTCATTTGGACAAATTTAAAGGCGATTTTTTTGCACCCTCAGATTACAGATTTTCAAATAGTTGTACCTCAGCCAAATATTGTCATATCCTAACAAACCATACATCAATGGAAAGTTTATTTATGGTGTATAAATCTCAATTTAAAAAAAGGACCCTTATGACTGGTTTTGTGGTCCAGGGTCACATATGTTACTGAAATGAAAAAGTCTTGAAAGTTTTATAGGCCTGATGGATAAATGAGAATTCAATAATTCAGTCATTTTCTTATTTATAATTATCATATAATTGTTCATTTTAAATGTTACTTTTTTTTAAAATAATTGTGAAATAATTGTTTAAAATGGAATTATTTTTAAACCTTTTTTTGTATTCTTTTATTTTCAAAGAAAATTACTTACCCAATTTCCTTATCCATCCACAGTATTCTCATACTTGTGGAAAAAGATATTTAAAATGTGCCCTATTGAACTTTGTATTTCATTTATATTTCATAAATAATATACAAACTATAAATGGGGCCACATAAATATGTCAGCACATTATAAATAACCAATCACCACTCCTAATGCCCAACTCTACCCAAAAAACAGTAGTTTTTTACAGGACAGATATGAGAGCTGTGCAGAATAATACGAGATTTGCCCTCTGTCTCAACTTCCTCTAGTTCTTCCTGTCGCTGTATGGACACAAGCTGCCAGTTCTGTGCCTGGACATTTCGCATGTGAGTCCCCTGGCTGACACAACACATCCTGCAAGTTATTCTGACGAATGGCGTAATTGTTTTGGAATGATGTTTGTGGGTTTCTGTGCGTGTTCTGCAGGACAGTGCTTTAATAGGCACAGGCTCAGCAGACAGAAATGTGAAGATTTGGGGTTTGGACTTCGGAGACTGTCATCGCTCTATGTTTGCACATGACGACAGGTGATAAAAACACTGCTGCTCATATAATGACGCTTTGCTGGCACAGTCTGTTCTCTGTCACATTACCTGTACGCTTTTTAGTTATATTGTTATTGAAAGTTATGATACCGGTAAGTATAGTGATTTCATTGTTCCTACCTACGGTGTTGACATCCCTCCAGCGCCTGTGAGCTGTAGTCGCTGGATGACATCAGCCCAGATGGTCATTATTTGTCATCCACTGTTCTTTCCCTGTTGTCTTTCCTCTCTAGTGTCATGTTTCTTCAGTTTGTCCCTAAAACCCATCTGTTCTTCACTGCGGGAAAGGACCGAAAGATCAAGCAGTGGGACGCTGACAAGTTTGAGCACATCCAGACATTGGAGGTGACCTTCTCTAATAGTTGGACAGCATTCAATAGGCATTATTCCATAGCCGGAATGAGTTTTCCAAAGGTTGCTAAGATGGAAGTAGCTGTTATATTGAAAGGATTAGAGTTATATTAAGGGCCCAGTCAATATGCAGCAGAGGCTGATTGCATTACGTAAGCCGCAGTCTGCTTTTGCTTAAGCCCTAATCAATGTAATCACAGACAAAGATGTATTGGAATTGTTGCATTATTGCAGAGTGCAGACCCTCTTATACCCTTGACTGTGTTTTTCAACTTTAACCCTCGGATGTTCCTCAGGGTCATCATCGTGAGGTCTGGTGCCTGGCCATCAGCCCCAATGGAGACCACATCGTCTCCTCGTCTCATGATAAGTCCCTCAGGCTGTGGGAGAGAACGAGGGAGCCCATCATCCTGGAGGAGGAGAAGGAGATGGTGAGTGCTTGGTTTTTCAGCAGAATGTCACACAGCGGAAAAATGGGTTTGATGGTATTAAATACATATCTATAAATCCATGTTTACATCTCTGATAGACTTCTGTCATTTGGGTAATGCTTTAGTATAGAGACCAATTCTCACTATCAACTAGTTGCTTATTAGCATGCCTATTATTAACATATTGGCTATTTATTAGTACTTATAAAGCACATATTCTGCATGACTATATTCTACATACCTAATCCTACCCAATACCTAAACTTAACAACGTCCTTACTAACTATTAATAAGCAGCAAATTAGGAATTTATTGAGGCAAAAGTCATTTATTGGTTTGTTAATAGTGAGAATTGGACCTTAAAATAAAGTTTGACCAATATCTGATCATGTCATTAAATTATGCAAGTTAATTTGCAGCTATTTTACATTGGCTTCAAACTAATGCGCAATATTTTACACAAAAATTGTGGTCTTATCTTATTCTTACAAAAGTTGCATTTATATGATCAAAAATACAGTAAAATTGTAATATTGTGAAATATTCTTATACTTTTAAAATATAGTTTGCCTGGCAAAGCTGAATTTGAAAAACTAATTAGTTGAAGTCCCTTTCTTTTTTAAATGATTGGTCACAAGATTATTAAAAAATAGGTTACTACATGGTTATATAATATATAAAATATTTTGGGGTTGAAAAGAAGAAACTTAAGTGGTATTTTCATTTATTCTACCAATAAACCCAAGTATATCAGCATTTAAAAGTACATCTATAAAAACAAACATCTGCTGTACACATTTGCTGACTTGTCTCAATATTTTTCCCAGGAAAGGGAAGCCGAATTTGAGGAGTCATTGGCTAAAGGTGATGAACCTGTGGTACGTGGTTCTCTTAAACCCTAGAGATCAGTTATGTCTCTTTATGTCTCTGTGTGTTCTCAGTGTTTCCTCATGTCCCGCAGGTCCCTGGAGAGACTAAAGGAGAGGCAGAGCCTGCTGGGAAGAAGACCATTGAGACAGTGAAAGCTGTGAGTCTGCAGAACTGTAGAGATGAAGAGCTCCTCTCCTTTATATTCAGTAATGGAGAAATGACACTTGTTCTGTTTCTATAGGCCGAGCGAATAATGGAGGCTGTTGAGCTCTATAGAGAAGAAAGTGAAAAGCTGGAGGAGCACAGTGCCGCTTGCAAGGCAGCAGGGAAGGAAGTATGACATTTTTTTAGACACTCAAAGCCCATTAAGAGAGAAACACAATATTTGATTGAAGTTCTCATTTAGTCTGCACATAATTAGGACTGGAGCTTGAAAAGTTCACAAAATATGGATTTTTAAATGTAATGATGCTGGTGCTTTACTTAGACGCTTCTTTGTTTTTCTTTTTTGCAGTTACCACCCCCTAAGATGAACCCCATCCTTGTAGCTTTTGGAAATATCTCTGTGAGTGTGTGTTTTAATATTAGCACTGGGTTTGTTTGGTTGTCGTATTTGGTTAATAATTTAGGGGTGCACAATGTATCAGCACCATATCGGTTAATGGCCAAATTAGAGAATTTTTAAAGATATATCAGATGATATTATATATTTAATTATATTCAATATAGGGACCAATTTACACTATTAACTAGTTGCTTATTAGCATGCCTATTATTAACATATATTGGCTGTTTACTAGTACTTAAAAAGCACATATTCTGCATGACCAAATTCTACATCCCTAATCCTACCCCATACCTAAACTTAAAGGGTTAGTTCACCCAAAAATGAAAATTCTGTCATGAATTACTCACCCTCATGTCGTTCCACACCCCTAAGACCTTCATTCATCTTCAGAACACAAATTAAGATATTTTTTATCAAATCCGATGGCTCAGAGAGGCCTCCATTGACAGCAACGCCACCCAAACTTTCAAGATCCATAAAGGTACTAAAGACATCGTTAAAACAGTCGATGTGACTTCAGTGGTTCTACAATAATTTTATGAAGCGACGAGAATACTTTTTGTGCACAAAAACAAAACAAAAATAACTTTATTCAGCAACTTTATTCAAATCCCTCAAGACACTGTAGTCACGTCGACTGTTTTAACGATGTCTTTAGTACCTTTATGGATCTTGAAAGTTTGGGTGGCGTTGCTGTCAATGGAGGCCTCTCTGAGCCATCGGATTTGATCAAAAATATCTTAATTTGTGTTCTGAAGATGAACAAAGGTCTTAGGGGTGTGGAACGATATGAGGGTGAGTAATTCATGACATAATTTTCATTTTTGGGTGAACTAACCCTTTAACAACTACCTTTCTATTAATATGCATCAAGTTAGGAGTTTATTGAGGCAATAGTTTTGTTAATGGTTTGTTAATAGTGAGAATTGGACCTTAAAATAAAGTGTGACCCGTTTAATTGTACATGCTTATTTCCTTTATTTTTATTATTGCTGTCAAATTATTAATCGCGATTAATCACATCCAAAATAAAAGTTTTTGTTTGCATAATATATGTGTGTACTGTGTATATTTATTATGTATATATAAATACACACACATGCATGTGTATATTTCAGAAAAATATGTTATGTTTATATATTAAATATATTTATTTATAATATAAATTATATGAATATAAATATAGACATGTAAATACATGTAAATATTTTCAAAATATATACTGTATGTATGTGTATTTATATATAAATAATAAATATACACAGAACACACACATATATTATGCAAACAAAAACTTTTATTTTGGATGCGATTAATCATTTGACAGCACTCATTTTTATATTTAGATTAACCTTTGCTGTCATTTAATGCTGACTTAAAGTTAATTTTTAAAAGCACTAATAATGTAATAACGCTGTTAAATGTTATGATGCCTAAAATCTTGCAGCATTAAAAATAAAAATTTTTGTTGTTGTTGTTGTTTTCTTTTTTTTTCATGGAAGAGAATTTTAATATGATCTATTTATTTATTATCAACCTTAACAAAATTTTAACAATTTTACTATCAGCTGTTTTTTATTAATAATACACCACACTAAAGTGCTGAATTACTATTTTTAGTTAAAAAGTCAATTTAAAAAGTGTGATTCATCACTCATATTTACTAATACTTGCCATTGTATCTGCAGCCTTCTCGATATGTTCTGGAAGTAATAAAGAAGGTTCGGTCCAGGTAAGAGCTCTTCCTCAACCCAGTCAAAAGCATTCGAACTGACACATTTTCCCATCTGTTATGTACTGTTATGTTTTATGGGTCAGTCTGATTCTCAGCTCTGTTTTTCTCTTCAGTGAGCTGGAAGTGTCTCTGCTGGTGCTGCCGTTTCCGTATGTCTCGGATCTGCTGAAGCTCTTCAATGGTTACGTGCAGCAGGGCCTGGAGGTGGAGCTAGTGTGCCGTTGCCTCTTCTTCCTGCTCAGGTACTCATCTGTAGCTACTGCTTTAAAGGGGTGGTTCACTGGGTTTTTCCTAGGCTTGATTGTGTTTATGGAGTGCAGTCTAACGTGTTAATGCTTCGTTAAAAAAAAAAAATAAAACGCATTATTTTTCACATAATTTACCTTTATTCCACACAGCGCTGTCCCTTCTCTGAGAAACGGACTGATCTTTTCCTGTTTTTATGAAGCCCTGCCCTCAGAAATAGGCGATGGGCTCTGATTGGTTAGCTAGCCCAGTGTGTTGTGATTGGCTAAACCGTCTCTAGTGCGCGTCTAACCGTCCCGCCCCTCTCCTCAGCGGCATGTTCTCCGGTTGTATTGTAAACAACTGCATAGTTAATATCGCTTATCAGTTTGAGCCCGATTGAGAAGCAGAGGATATTATTGAAGAGGATCGTGCAGAACCTGTGCAAGCACGGCTTTTAATGGTAGGCCTTTTTTGTTTGTTGTTGTCTCATTCTTTTAGATACGCTGTTGTAAATGCTACTGCTTATGTTAGCTTTTAATATACGGTTTTATCCTGAATAAAGCTTTAATACAGTACAGCAACCGCATGCATGTTTAATGCTTCTCATTAGAGGTCTGCTACCCGACCAGAGCCCGACGGGTCCCGAAATACTTTCGGGTTTCGGGTCGGGTTCGGGTTAATGTTTAATGAATAGCTTCGGGGTCGGGCTCGGGTTTATAGCTAAACTAAAACTATATGCAGTAGCCTGGGCTACGCTGCTTTCATAGACGCACGCACACACATTATAGCACACGACAACACAGCACGGAAACTTTTATTAGTAAAATAACTTCGACAGGCTACTGACTCGCAACTTTATATTTCTCTGCAATGAGGGGGTAAAATCGCTGTTTTTGAAGTAACTAAGCCTCATTGCTTGTAGAGAGAGGCGCGCAGATGCAGGTTCGCACACGCAACTTTCATCTCTCTCTCTCTCTCTCTCTCTTTCTCTCTCTCGCTAATTCAAATAAATGATATAATTAATTAATTCAAATAAATG
>NW_015505207.1:851893-860906 GCF_001515645.1 Sinocyclocheilus grahami | reverse complement strand
GTAAAATAGCTTCGACAGGCTACTGACTCGCAATTTTATATTTCTCTGCAACGAGGGGGTAAAATTCTGTTTTTGATGTAACTAAGCCTCATTGCTTGTAGAGAGAGGCGCGCAGATGCAGGTTCGCACACGCAACTTTCATCTCTCTCTCTCTCTCTCTCTCTTTCTCTCTCTCGCTAATTCAAATAAATGATATAATTAATTAATTCAAATAAATGCGATCTTACCGCACTGTATCTCTGTGGCTGATTTAAAGCAGGCCGAATGCTAACGAGCCTTAACTGACGAAAATGACCATAATTTGCACAATGGAAGAATTATCGTCTTGTCGTATACAACCATTCAAAAACTCGGCAGAATTTATGTGACCAAGTCACCTGATGTTCATAAACTTTCATAATGGGTAAGTGTTTTTTCTTTTGCCTTGTGAACTGGCCGAGCCTTAATGATTCTGTTTCTTTACATGTATTTGTTTACTGACCGTTGCATGCAATCGTGAAATACATTTTACATATTTTTTTTTTAAATTGGCTATTCGTTGTGGGGAAAAAAATTTTTTTTCGGGTTCGGGCTCTAAATTGAACTGTGCCGGTCGGGTCGGGCTGGGTCAGACGATCTCGGGTACGGGTCGGGTTCGAGCTTCAGTTTAAAGCCTGTGCAGACCTCTACTTCTCATAGCTATGTGAAAATAAGTGTATAATTGGAACAGTTCATTGTAGGAGCTGAGCTGAATGAGAGAGAGAGAGAGATGCAGAGCGTGTGAAGAGCAGGGGCAACGCGAGGAACAGTATCGAGAACCACTGCTTTTGAACATTGATTTTGAAACCTGTGAATCCATTAGAATCGTTAGAAGACAGAATCATGATTCATATATGAATAGATTTTTACATGCACCCCTAGTTTTCTCTTCCTCTTCTCTAAAGCAGCATGGCCTCGCCCCCTTTGCTGCCTTTTCCCGAGGGTGGGGTTTATCTGGGTTTGTGATGTCACGAACCCAGGAAGTAACTTGTTGTAGTCCCTACCAGCCGTTTTTGTAGGCATTAAACTGCCAGAATTTTAAAAGACGATATCTCCATTTGCATTGAACTTTCAGCTTCGTAACTTTGCAGATATTGTTTATGCTCAAACAGCAACATTACACACTAACTAACGTTGAACCACCCCTTTAACATATTACAGTTTCATGTTGATTTATGTTCATTTTACCATTTTGTTATTAAATTACGCTTTTATTTGCATTGAGGGGATTATTTGATTTGCTCCTGACTAACAGTCCTATCATTTATCATTTTCCTAGAGTTCATTTTGGTCAGATCACCAGTAATCAAATGCTACTGTCAGTCATTGACGAGTTAAGGACCAACACAATCTCTAAAGTGCGAGAGATCAGGGTGAGTTCTAGAAACAGGATGGATTTAACCACTGTGATCACACCTCTCATATGATCAGATTGTGTAAGCCTGTGTGTTCTCATCTACCCGTGTTTTCAGGATGTCCTGGGTTTCAACAGCGCTGGTCTGCAGTTTCTGCAGCGTGAGATTGAGAGCAAAGAGGACGTAATGTTCTTTGCTGATGCCACAGACCGCTTTGAAGAGAAAAAGAGAAAGAGAAAGAAACGTGAAAGAGCCGTCCTTACAATCACATGAACTGACGTTCTTGTCAACTGTTATAACAGACTACATTGCTTTGTGCTTTTACAATCCTGAAGAAGCATCATGCTGATGTTTTTATAAGTTGATGTGTCATTTGTACCTGTCTAAAGTCCATAAAGATAAATTTCTCCACAAATCAACTTACTGAAGTTACTTTGTTCTTTATAATATTCAAGTGTGTGTGTGTGTGTTTGAATAGAGATTCCAAGAAAAAAAAAAATGTCATTATTTTTTTGAAACCAAGACTAAAAAAAGACACTTTCTATGAAACCATGTTAAGTAAATCTAGACTGTTTTAAGGAATTTAACCCCCCCAAAAAATGTTTTTTTAATGTCATTTTTTTTAATGTAAGGACAAAATGTAGGCTTCCTGGCAGGTTAATGCAAGTGCTGCTACTGGCAAACGTGAAGCAGCAGCACCACCAAGGAAAAGCAGTGCTGTTTTATAATGAAATATTTAATGCACATAATATGATGTCCTGGCACTGAACCACAAATAAATCACGACAATCTTATGTGAATGCAATGGTTGGATATAGAGAGGTTAAGATTGAATTAGGGTAATCTGGGACATTTTTGGCTTTTATTTGATTGTGAAAGAGAGAGAAATGTATGCATCAGATTCAGATCTTTGGTTCCCCACATTACCCAATGTCCTTAATTCTGTGGAAAAGATGAGTCATCAAGACAGATTCTCAATCTCACTGAAGTGAAATAATTAAATTAGTTCAATCTTTCTGTATGGCTGAAGCTGTGGTGACCTGGTGGGAGATCCACACTGACTTTACTGAGCTCATAACCTGGATTAAATTTACAGTTACAAGCCCACATGTAGGTGGGATTCATAATTCACCACCTGGAAACTGATGCTGCTCATTTCAGTGACATATTTCACTCCTAGTTAGTGCTCCTCACTCCCCCTCGATTCTCACCCACCTCTCACACCTCACGTTCCTGCTGTGTGTTAACATCCTAATCATCAGTGTCTTGGAAATAATGAAACAAATCCCTCAAGACACCCCTTTTCAGACCTGTTCAATCTAACCGTAATGAAAAAAGCAAATGAAGTGTGTATTAATAAAGCCGTAAAAAGGCTTGCAGCATTTTATGAGACCGGTCTGGGTCTCAAAGCTATAAATGTCACACCTACCACCAATATTAAAAATTCCTCAGAAAAAGGTTGAAGTTAATCCCCCTCGAACAGGATGAACTAATCAAACACAGCCGTGTTTTTATGGAAAAGCACATGAATTTAAACATAGCTACCACTGATAATGACTGTAGATTCAGTTTGGTGGAGACATCAGGCCTTCTCTCAGATGTATGAACCTATAACCTTTTAACCTCCTGCTATAGTTGTAAACAGAAGAAAATAATAGTGGTCTTGGTCTGAACCAATTTCAAAAACTATACAGTTGAGTCCAGAAATAATTTTGTTTTATATTGTGGCTGATATTTTTCATAGCAATAACAGAGCACTCATAACATGCACAGCATAGAGAGTGTGCATGAAATGTTCCTGACATCTCCACGGTTCCCCAACGCTTGAGTCATCGGGCAGATTTACTGATCTACTGCCCGCTTTTCACCTCATAACATATTTCACCCCTTTATTACTTTGACTGGCCATCAGTGATTGTGTCACTTCTTAATAAAAATAATAACTGTAAAATGAGTGGGTGACTTTGTTTTGAGTTATTTTGATGTACATGAATGTGTCTCTCGATTTATAGCTATATCTCTTTTTATTTAAACATTACTTATTACACAACACATATAAACAATAACAAAGTACAAAAACATTGACACAAACCTTGGCATTTGACATTGGACAATAAAGCAGGGCAACATACTGTATAGAGCATATCCACAGTAGGATTGAAAACTGCATTTAGTGAAGAGGGGAAAAAAGTAGGAAAATATTTAATTAATTAATTCTGTTTAATTAAATATCCCAAATAGAATTTAAAAATGAATAAATAAGACCAATCTAAAAAAAACAACAACAACAAAAAAACATCTATTTATTTATTTTTCCTTCACTGCCAGGTTGGGGGGTGAGGGTGGAGAGTTCAATTAAGATATGTATACAATGTGTAAATTGTATAAATTCAACAAATATATATTATTTAGTTACATAGTTTACTTTTTAATTAACGTTTAAATATGCTTTGTTTAATTATATGTGAGCACTGGGCTTATTCATTAGTAAATGCATTAGTCATGTGGAATGACCACTGGGTGGCACCATTGCTTTTCCAAAAAAAAAAAGAGATTTTAGTGACTGTTCAACTTAATGTTTTCTGACAAATCTCAAGATCAGCGATTTTTTTATTTTATTTAAATTTTACATTTGATGTTTGTGCTCAATTCTGTTCGCAAATTTGTAAGGAGCCTACCTGAAAACATTACTGAATGTAAAAAGATATAGATAACCACAAATCTTGATATCAGCCACCATCCATTTTGCTACAGCGATTTGTATGCTACACACAAGGGTGTAACTTTGGTTTGAGAAGTGGTGGGTTCCATCCTTTCCTCACTGTTTATCCTAGTCTTTTACAATCCGTTCTGGACCACCATCTGTTTATCCTTCCCCAACAATAATGCTCCTATACTTCCACGGAGGAATGCAGTTCATTTGTCCAATTAAACAAGGAAAATAAATAAAAATCGATTATGGACACAATGTCGAGATTTGTTCCCAAAACTACGGTGGCCCAGTAGTGCACAACACAACGCAATTTAAAAAGCAAACATAAGACACATACAAAACACTTTTACAACGAAACACAACTTTTAGATTTACGATGCAAATATAACAGGGGTGATGAATGAAAAACGTCCTTGACATGTTTTTCAAAGGTTTGATTTACATCATCTAAACATATCTGGACATAAATCTTGAACCCACACACAGAGAGAGACATTTTTAAGAGCTCTCCCCAGAAATCCACACAGCTGATGTAATTAGTCATTTCAGAGTCATGCACTTCATAATATTCCCTATAAACAGACATTCAATCCTTCCCTCAGTGTTCACTGTTTATTCTAGTCTTTTACAATCCGTTCTGGACCACCGTCTGTTTATCCGTCCCCAACAATAATGCTCCTATACTGCGACGGAGGAATGTAGTTCATTTGTCCAATTAAACAAGGAAAATAAATAAAAATCGATTATGGACACAATGTCGATATTTGTTCCCAAAACTACGGTGGCCCAGTAGTGCACAACACAACGCAATTTAAAAAGCAAACATAAGACACATACAAAACACTTTTACAACGAAACATAACTTTTAGATTTACGATGCAAATATAGCAGGGGTGATGAATGAAAAACGTCCTTGACATGTTTTTCAAAGGTTTGATTTACATCATCTAAACATATCTGGACATAAATCTGTATTACACAAGCAAAGTGACCTTCCGTTTGTCAACAAAAGTTTTCCATCCCATACATTAACATATTGACAATGATTGCTGCTTTGCTAAAAAAAAATAAAAAATTAGGTGTTCATGTGATTGTGTGCTTTCAAAAGAAAAATATACAAATAGAAGCATACTAGGAAATGATAGTAATAGCTTATTTAAGTCAAGTGCACACTAAATGTCAATCTTATTCAAATATTCAGGAGTAGCTGGGGTTACTCAAAGGAAGCTAAAGTGATCTGGATGGAAGTAAAGGTTGTTTCAGATATAACTGCACAAACTGAAACGTTGTGAAAAAGAACCCGACTTTCTTCCCACGTTCCTAACTAATTCCTATTATGAAATGGTTGAATGCAACCAGTCTGTCACACCCATGTGTTCCTCACCCGTTGTGCCTGCTTTGGCTTTTAAGACATTACAGAAAATGTATAGTCTTCTTCTACATTTTTGAAGTATAGCAAAAAGGAGATAGGGGCTAGTTGCCACACAGGAAGTTGTCACAAAGGCTATAACATTTTGGTGAAGAGTCCAATTGCACAAATGTGTTGTTTTTTTAGCAGTGAGTTTTATATGTTGGTTTCTGTTTCAAAACCCTTTAATACAATTAGCTTTAAAATTATTATTACTACAAATGGCCAAATTGCTACAAAACAGCAATCAATAATCTTTTTGTATTCAGCCTTCTAGTTTTTGTCTTTATTGCTTTGTGTATCAGAATCGTTGTACTGTTTAAATTGCGCTAAAATGCCTAATACAACACATCTCAACAAGGGGCCTCAGGATACTTCCAAGGGGGAATCAAAGTTCTTTAAAATAAGACAAAGTATGCACTGAAATAAGCCCAGAAAACTGTTTTCGGATTTTTTAATTTATTTTTTTTGCCATTATTCAGTAGTTTAAAAAGTCTATCAATAAGCATTATAATAAAAAGGTGAACTCTATGGAAAGGTCAGGTAAATTATTAAAATCATAACACTCACATTTATAATGAATATACATTTTTCTAGTTATACAAAGCTTTATAATATTTGATCAGGTAGAAATTATGAGAAAAAATATTTTTAAACATTCTTATCCCAAATCCTCATCCAGTAAATCACAAACAGTGCTATAATAGGTTACTTAATTGTAGTTTCCAGTAAAAAACATAAAAACAGTTCAATGGCTTTTTTAGTAGTAAAGACTTTTTGTTTGTGTTAATACAGATATTACCCCTCAGAAATAAACATTCACTGCAGTACAAAGTGTGACAACTAGCCCCGGTCTTCCCTGCATATTATTGTGTTCAGCTGTCTGGCAACAGGTGTGGGCAAGAATATCCAACTTCCGTGATTTCGAGCAGAGGATCAGTGGGGATGATGGGATCTCCTATCCTAGGGATCTCTTTGTTTTGCCCACTGATCTGTTTGGATTTTGGATGCTGTTTCTCTCAGTTGGAAACAGATGTAATTATCTCCAATTAATGCATGTTTGTAAAGGTCACCAGGGTCTGGTATGTAAACATCCCTGCATGATGGACATCTAAGACAAACTGACAGTGTGTGCAAGGACAAGAGCAATCACAGCTAAGAATCTGTGTTTAGATCGGTGTATTTGTAAGGTTCAAATCAGTTGGACTGTGAAAGCCTTCAAAGACCGTCTGTAAAGTTCCTTTGGCATCGAGACTATATCCTGTGAAGAATTGAAAGTAAACCAAGTCAAAAATGAGCCGTAAAAAGCGAATTATACACCAAAAAAGTCAGTGAAAGGTTGTATTCATTAGAGACTATATGGGTTTTCTTTTTACTGGGAACATGTGGACTCGGAGCCCCACATGTCAGAAGTGCCTTCGGGGATGCAATATTCATGCCTGACATGGGTATGGTCAATCCCTTTAAGGTTTACTTCTTTTGCTTTTTTTAAAGGAGGAGGACAAAATAAAAATGTCTTGAAGGCATGCAAGCTGTCATAACCATCCCTCCCCCCACGCTAGCACCACAAAGACCACCCAGACCGAGAAGCGACCTGTCAATCATCAAACATATGCGTTCATTTTTATAGACTAAGCAGTAATACTTTCTCAAATTAGCACTAAAGATTCCACATTTCTGATGTGAAGGTTTACCAAGAGATATAAACACATCAGCTCGCCTAAAATGTTAAATTTTTCTCAAAATTCATTCACCGCAGCACAAAAAAACAAGTCAAGAACGCATGCCACCGTCCTATACGAGAGCGTTCAAGGTTCCACACCACTTCTCTTCCATCTGTCAGCATGACGGGATTGAGACGTAGATCTCGCTCTAATCTTTTGGCCAGTGATCACACCTCCGCCAGTCCCACATCACAGGACCCCCTCCACCACCTCTACACCACATGTCTCCCTTCTGAGAGCCAAGCGGCCAGCCAGAGAACCCCGGGGTTTGGTGTAATCCTGCACTAATAACATCTCAGCAACTTCAGCACACACTAAGAGGCCCAGATCCGTCCCAACACCCATGTACAACAAAGGCAGACGCACTGACTGCTTCATATTAGCGTTTAATTAAGTTAAAGAGCGGCCCCCGTGCTCTCGTTCCCTCTCCGCATGCGGAGCAACAGCCCATTCCGATGGGCTTCCATCACTGCCAGGCCTCCTGCAGCCTCTGGCCAAGGTTGATCTCCCACTCATTTGATTAATTCAATAAAACCGTTAAGACTGACCCCCATCTGAAATTCTGCACAAACAAGCATACACGCACACACACATACAGACAAAAGATCTCTGCTTAGCACCTTCATACGCTACAGATAACCTTTTTAGCACGGGCTAAACAGAGCCAGGTCTGATCTCCAGAGATCTTCTCCAAAAGAGCGAAGCATAATCCCGTATTAGTTGAGAAAAATATATATTTTCCACGGAAGTGAGCGAAGTCTGAAAAAGCTTGTTTTAGGTGTCTTGAGTTTCATTTTAGCTGGCCAATATGCCACAGGGCTATAAATCACTCAAAGCAATAAAATATCTAGTGCGCTTCAATTACATCATCATGGTGATTTTTTTTTTGTCCCGTGCCGTTATTACAATGCCCCACAAAACAGAAAATGGTTTAAATCTATCCTTGCACATTTTACAGTATGGAGTCTGTATTTATTGTGGCACCTCGTGTTTAATTTCAAACGCATTTCGAATCTCATTATTACACCACCATACAGTGTAATATTTATACAATGAGATCCTTCTTTCCACACTGAAGGGGAAGGGGGATTTAATGGCCCCTTTCTTATGGAGCTTCATGCTCATAGGGATGTAAGATCACACTTCACTGAAGTCCTAGAGGGGAAGTGTGGCTTTGTTTCCCTCGAGTCCATTACACAGTGCCGGAATGGAATTTATACAGCCGTTAGTTCCGGTCCTCCATGCTGATTGGCCAAGCAGTGTTTTGTTGAAAAGCACCACAACTGTGCTGTATATGAATTATATGATGATTATAAGAAATGATTCTTGAGCCGAAAATCATCATATTAGAATCATCATGTGACACTGAAAACTGGAGTAATGGCTGCTAAAAATTCAACTTTGCCAAGACAGGAATAAATTACATTTTAAAATATATTCAAATAGAAAACAGTCCATTTAAATTGTAATATTTTACAATATTACTGGTTTTACTATTTTTTAAACAAATAAATGCAGCCCTTGTTTTCATTTGATTTTCCTATACTTGACATAACTGATTTTAGCAAATGGCTGCAATATAACAAAGAGTGAAAAATGTAAGGGGGTCTGAATACTTTCCGTACCCACTGTATATGAATTATATGATGATTATAAGAAATGATTCTTGAGCCGAAAATCATCATATTAGAATCATCATGTGACACTGAAAACTGGAGTAATGGCTGCTAAAAATTCAACTTTGCCAAGACAGGAATAAATTACATTTTAAAATATATTCAAATAGAAAACAGTC
>NW_015505207.1:820624-851865 GCF_001515645.1 Sinocyclocheilus grahami | reverse complement strand
ATATATAAATATTACCATAAAAATAAGTATATTGAAAATTGAAAAAAGTATTAATCTATTGCCTGGTGTGAGTTATGACCTAGACATTTTGGAGATAATATTTTCTCTCTGAGCACTCTGACCCTCATTTTAAGTGTGGACCGCTTCATTACTGTGACAGAGCCTTCCTCCCTCCCTATTTCGCTCAGTCTGCTGTACTCCGATAGGCCCAGATCTTCTTCCCATATTTCAACATCTCAATAAATCTAAGCAGCTTTGGTCTAGGGTGAGCACGCATTAAAGGTCTTCTGTAACCCTGGTCCTTGCCTGACACCTTACACTGCAGGTGTTTATATGTCATTTGTTTTAGCCATGACTGAAACGATGTCTGCTGGGCCACCATATATGGACGTTGTTAATTTTGCATCATCATACACAGTAAAACTCTTCACCAAAAACGTATCATTCAGAGGTCTCGAGGATTAGCTGTTGTTATGATGATGTTGGCGCTGTACTCTGTGTGTTCTCTGGCAGTCTTGTACAGTGTTTGTGGTAACTGTGATGTACTGGGGGACATGCTCGCCTCTCATTCTGACTATAGGTCTCACTGGACCCCTAAATTGCCAGACTACCCTTGTAACCTGATTCCCAACACACATGTTCAGCCTAAAGCTTGTAAAACAGAAATATTAAGCACCTGATAATTTGATGGGAGGCAACAGAAAAGTGCAAAGTTGAACTGTACTTTTAGTCTATGCCCTAATTTATATACTGAACCAATTTCACAAGGCTGTGAAGCTACTGTAAGAAGTTTATGGGTAGATGTTTTACATGCTGGAATTTGGCCTCAATTGTATGTTCTTTGTCAGATTCTTTGACTGGGTAAAATAGTATTTTTACATAAAAAAAAAAAGAATACACAATGAACCCGCTAATGCATATTCAAATGCCATTACAAAATATTTAACTAACGGACGTGTTAGTGGCAGGAGAAGTGTTATTATTAAATAATTTTTGTTAATTGAAATAAATTTGAAATAAAATCTAAATATTGGATGAAAATCTAAAAAAAAAAGAAAAACTGAATTTGTTGTCAAAGTTAAAATGACTAAAACGGAAATTTAAAAAATAAATTAAAGCTAAAATAAACAAACTACAAGTGATAAAATGACAAACAATTTAATAGTATATAAATAAGCCTAACATAACAAGAAATTTTTATAATTGATTTTAATATGAATGACAGTAACCTGCTGAACTGGTCACTGTAAGGAAAAAACAGATATTTCCTTTCATAATTGAAAATACATAAAACATCTGTGAGAAATGAATATGGAAAATCATATTAAGACAGACTTTTCTTAGAGTATAAAGTTTTGCATGCACGGCACACATACCACGTGGGCCTGGTAATGTGAAAACATTTGCAGATTTATACTAGCAATGCACCTTTTCCAGTCCAATGTTTACAGTCAGAGTGAGAGAATGTAAGCCAATAATGATTACTTTCGGTCTATAGGAGTATTCAGCCAGATTGTGATTGTCGCCATTACTTTAACGAGTAGATGGGCTCTCAGCAGGATTGAGAGGTTTCTGTTCACTGGAGCTCTTACTGACCTTCTATGATGGCTACATGTCACCAATGAAGCCTGTGTATTAATGCACGTGTGGATATAAAGGACATGTATATGGACCAGAAAGGAGTAGAGGAGTCGAGAAACAGGAGGAGAACAGGAGCAAGGCTGAACTGAGTGAGGAGGTGAGGAGAGGGCCATAAATTCATCAGAAGTTTGAGCTGGGAGGGTTGTGGATGCAAAGGAAGAAAGACCTTTAGAAATTTGGTGACAAGATTAATATGCAGTTGATGGGAAGGTTTTCACAACAGGGTGCCAACAAATAAACACAATTCAGGGATGCCAGCTCTCCCGTGGTGTGGCTCCGCTGAATGAACTCCGCCATTCCCAGGATTCCATGGGGTTGATCCAGTGTCAGGTGGTCCCAGCCGCTCTCACTCTGCCTCCAGGGACAGAAAAGTTATTTCATTCTCTGACAAACCAGAATATTGAAGTATGATAAGGTTCACCAGGACAGCTGGAAACTAATCTCACATCCATGCCAACTAAAAAGAGAAACACCAAAGGAACTGAGTCCAGTCATACGATACTAGTGAGAAAAGATCTAGTCTAGATATCCAGATCATGCTATTATTGTATTTTCATCTCTTTCATTCTATTCTTAACTTAATATGTCCCACTAAAACTACTTTATACCAATGATTGAACTTAGTAAACTTCTAACTGGGTCAATGACATGACACTATTTTTTTTTTGGTTGTTGTTGTCTATCCATTAACATATTTAAAAATATGTGACAAATGCAAGTCATATGATATATTACTGTATATACATGTTTGTACTTTCTGAAATACCATTTTAGCATTTTTGGGGGTGCATACAGTCAATAAATCCTGTTATCATAATGAAAAAAAAGCCTCAATAAAAGGATGAATTTTTTGAAGTTTGACATAATGACGTAATTATTACTATTTCTTACAAAAATGTTTCTCAGCTTATTAATATATAAAAAACATTATCTGCCAAATCAAAGTCATGCATGTAGTCCAAACAACATAGAAAAAATATCAGATTTTTTTATATTTTTTTTTTGGTTGTTGTTGTCTATCCATTAACATATTTAAAAATATGTGACAAATGCAAGTCATATGATATATTACTGTATATACATGTTTGTACTTTCTGAAATACCATTTTAGCATTTTTGGGGGTGCATACAGTCAATAAATCCTGTTATCATAATGAAAAAAAAGCCTCAATAAAAGGATGAATTTTTTGAAGAAAAAAAAACTCAGTTTGACATAATGACGTAATTATTACTATTTCTTACAAAAATGTTTCTCAGCTTATTAATATATAAAAAACATTATCTGCCAAATCAAAGTCATGCATGTAGTCCAAACAACATAGAAAAAATATCAGATTTTTTTTACTTTTACTTATTATTATTATTATTATTTTTTACATTTTCTACTTTTTACTTGATGCTTACACCACATGACATTTTTAGTCATTGCATATAAACTTTTCTTGAAAATTATATAAAGGTTTTCAAATCCGTATGAAACCATACTACATAAAACCCCTTAAAAAAAAATCATGGACACTCATATATGCCATTAACCCAATTAATTTAGCAAAATGTAAAACAGTGACAAACAAACAACTATATCTCGAATTGCTGATAAACTTATTTTCAAGTGCAAAACCCTTTCAGCCGGTATTAGCATGCAACGTACAGATTCCAGTGTCATGTTTATTAGCTGTTAGGCAAAGTCTCGCTGACGACTTGTCCAGATCAGAGATGCTAAGACTAAGATGCCATGGCCAAGATCACGCTTGAGCCAATTTTACTGCCAGAAGTCTCCAGCAAGCTGCTGTTCGGTCACGTTTTGGATCAGAGGTGAGCCATTTTTATGACCTGGTAGCCAGGACCAAGGCTTAACCAAGTCACTGAACTTGATCTCTAAATACGTTTTAAAACCTCCATCCATTTCAGGACAATGATGACTTCACATAATCACTGAACCCACAGCTGATGACAATGGATTTGAAGCACTGGTTTTTCTCAAACCACAAGGGGGCCTTTAATCATACTCTATATCTTCTATTGGATAGAGGCCTGAATCAGTTAAAACATGCCATGCCATTTGAGGGATGGGAACAGCAGCAAGGCACCATGGTTAAAACATGTTCTAATGATGACTTGAATTCTAGAAGCCCAGCTGTACATCTTGTACCACGCTATTCAGATGTTTAGCCTCTCCGCCAGCTTGTTATTGAACCAGTGCGGTGTAGTCTTACCTCCAAGAGGACCGACATGGTGAAAATGTTAATGGTGCAATGCACGACAGTACGGTTTGTCCCGGAAACATGCCAGATACATGGTGACTACCCACATATGTTCAACTTCACTCATCTGCACATGCAATGTGCTCAAACACTCACTTAGCATGCAAGGCCCCCAATGCCTGTGCAAAGCACCTGATTTATGTGGCAGCTTGTATCGGGACAGAACCACAGGGCTCTAAACGCTGGAGATGCTTTCTGAGGGAAGATGTGAGATGAAGGAGACTTGAGCGCTGAGGTGCCAACAAATGAGTGAAGGACAGACATGCTAGGGTTTAGAAAGATCCAACAAGATGAGAGCTCATCACTTTCTCCTACTGCCTCAGCTCATGTCCCCAAGAGCACATCCAATCCCTCCATCTATATTTAACCCAAGGTCTTGAGGACTGTGAGAGCCTGGCTTGTCAGACCTGTCACCGTGCTTCACCAATACTTCTCATGAGCTGCTGGCTTCACATATTCTCACTTTCTAGACTTTACGATAACTATATCCCAGTAAGAAATTTGTCAACAGGCAGACCTACAAATTTTCAAGTACCATTTTTATTGTGGTTATTTATGGAAGCTGAAATCTGTCAGAGAGTAAAATAATAAAAAGGTAATTATGAGATAAAGAAATATAGGCCGCAACACTGAGATAAAGCGAGATATAAAGATTGAGAGACATTATTTTTAAACATGGATGTAAGCTATTTCCTGTGAATGTCCAAGACTTCAGATTCATTATCTGTAATAGCCTAAATACTTAATATAACAAAAAGATAACAGGAAAAAAACTTGCTTACAGTTTTGATTACAATAATAAATGAAAATAATATAATAACAAATAGTGTAAGATGGGGTGAGATCCACCACCCTAACAGCTATGCTCTTCTTCATTTTGTCGTTTCTTCTGAATATCAGTATTTGTAAACTAAATTGTAAAATTTTTCAATAAAATAGCTAATTTAGTTTCTTATTTTGATGACACTTTACCCGTTCCTTTAATTAGCCTATTTTGGGCTACATTTTGTGGTATAACGACTAAATTAGGAAATGTCTATTTCATTAGCTGATGTATCTGCACGTTAAATATCTAAATATGTCACAATTTAAAAGTATATATTGTTCTTAGGAGGGCATTTTCACCCATCTTACCCATTTGCGATATCAAGCAGCACAACAGACTGTTTTGTACATCTAAAATAAGTGGATTGCCCAAAGCCTATTCAAAAAATTTGCCACGCACCTTACCTTAAAAATAAAGTAGGCTTATGTAAGATGTGAAATTGCGATTTGAAGGATACGCAAACAGGACTCCAGCAAAATAAACCCCGTTTACCTGAGTTGTGAATGCGAATTCATCCTGAATTGAACGTGATGAGGGGGGAAAAAAACGTGTGCGTCAAGCACAAACAAACTTCCGGTGCGAACTGTGGATTCAGAATTCTGTGGAATTCGGAGTTGCCTGTAACCTCTAGATCCTTCGGGAAAAAAAGGTAGACTATGCATCTCAAACAAACTCTGGTCAGTATGTCTTTCTATGTTGCAGTGAACATAAGCCCCCATTATCACTCAAAATAAAAAATGAGATCTCCCTAAATCTCCGTATGGGGCTTTAAACTGAAGGCCACAAAGCTTCTTTGTTGAGTAGCAAAATTAACACTCTCCTTCACTCCTCAGGGTCTCTCACTGACATCAGCACTCACACATATTCACACTTAGCAAACTGACCCATTGTTGCATTATCACACTGTGTGAAGTTTAAGGGGTCAAAGCAGAAAGCCATTCTCCTGAATCAGGACTTGTGTTAACATGGTGCACTATAGAATTCAAGCACTGGACAGTCATGCTCACAGCAAATCCAAATACACACTTATAAAAATATGTCCACAAGTGAATTCTAAAAGTAATGTGTATTTGGGTGGCAGGCAGAAAATAATGTTCAGAGTTGGTTCCAAGGTCACTGGCCCTGCTCCCCTTCCCTTGGCAGAAAGGATTGTAATAGCTGTGCTGACAGACGTGTCTGACCAGCTGGGATCGTCCGCACTAACATGTTAACTCTTTAAGACCAGAGGACTTCTATTGCATACACCAGTCAAAACCTCATGGGTACACTTTCAAGGGTACAATGCTTGTCATATCATTTTTATGCTACTCTTTTTTAGTGCTTTTTTTCTATATGTTCTTAACCATTTTCTGCAACAATATCCGCATTGCATATCTTCATCCATTGTTGTTATGTTACACTGCAAAATATCATCTTATTAATGAGCATTTTGTCCTGTTTGTCAGTGACAATATCTAAACGTCCTTAAAACAATCTACAGTGCACTACCATTCAAAAGTTTAGAGTCGTTAAGATGTTTTATTGCCCACCAAAGCTGCATTTATTAGAAAACAATAGAAAATGTTACTAAAATTTAAAATAGCTGTTTAAAATAACTGTTTTCAACGTTTATATTAAAATATTATAAATGTTGACAACAGTTTTAAAACAAGATTCATTCCTTTTTTTCATTTTTTTAAAACTATTTATAACATGTGTTGAATGCATCCCTGAATAATTATAATGAAATTATTTTTTTTATAAATAAATAAATAATCTTACTGACCCCAAACTTTTGAATAGTAGTGTAAATGTACTGTGGGTACTCACTAAGAATGTTTTTGTGTATTGATAATTTATGAAATGTTCTATTAATTTCCAGAGTCAATTAAACATAATTGTTTGTCTTGTAAGAGCATTGGATGTTCTGCATTATACCTCCTGAAACTCTTTTTTTCTTTTCTTGTCAATATATAAATTACAAAAATCTATTTGTGTATGTATGAGAAATAACTCAGCAACAAACAAATATCATTAAAACTATATGCTAATAAGTTGTGGCTGGTGGGTGAAAAAATAAAGAAGCATTCAAATCCAAACAATTTCTTCTTTTGGGAAGTCTTATGTACGTTATTGCCCAGGCTGCTTTCTCTTTCGGTGGACGAAGAGAAAACGGAGCACTTGCTGTCTCTCTCTCTTCATTCCCTTTTCTTCTAACTGTAAACTGCTGAATCTTTTCTACTGAACACTTACTCTGCCACTGCCATTTCTGTAGTTTGTATGCAGACAGAGGCCCATCAGAACCAATACAGAGATTATTTAAAGAAATAGTTCACCCAAAAATGAAAAGTTCTTAAAAAAATGTTGTACTCCCCCCTTATGCCAGATGGCCAAGATTAGATTCAGATTTGGAGTAATTTAGCATTACATCACTTTCTCACCACTGGATAATGTGAATACTAACTATAATCCACATAACTCTCTAGTCCATTATTTAATATTTTATCAAGTGAAAGCTGCATGTTGGTAAGAACCAAACCCAACGATCAAATATTTTTTTCTTCAAATTTTCATTATACTAAAAGATATTTTAACTTATTTCACAATATTATTGTTTTACTGTATTTTTTTTTATCAAATAAATGCACCCTTTGTAAGCATAGGAGACTTAAAAAAATAACATTTAAATTTGTCTTGTAAATTTATTATTATATTGTTCTTCAAGGTACACTTGTTAATAAACATTTTGACCTTCTTTCTTAAATAATCAAAGACAATGCGATTCCCCATTTTGATGTCCTTAATGGATAATAAAACAAAATAATACAAAGGTTTTATCACAAGTAGGGATGTAACGGTATGAAAATTTCTTATGATTATAGTGACCAAAATTATCACGATTATTAGTATTATTACGGTATTGTTAAAATGTGCTGGAAATGTTCAAAAAGTACTGGCACAGTAAGTTTTATATTTAAAATCAACAAACAACAAATAAAATGAATTTTTGTTTGCATGAACATTAAAACCATAACATTACCAATGATGTCCGGATTTTAAATGACAACATGACTGACAACAGTTTATCTAATAGCATGTTCAAACTGTTCAAATAAAGCTTCATAAAAAGGCAATCCTCACATTTAAGCCTTTAAATAAAAAATGATAATTGATTAATAAATGATTATATGTATTTTATCTGCTCCATAAATAATTCTAACTTATCCGAATTGTTTAAATGTGTAAAGAATCCAACTAAGCTTGTTTTTCATCAAACGGTCAAAATTTACAGCAGGGCATGCAAATTGGGTACGTTTTTTGGCCAGATAAAAACTGCACACAGGCTGAATGTAAATGGCGCTTCTAGAACAGCAGAATTACAGCTGTTTCCCGTAACCTCCGTGGACAAAGCAGCACTGCGATTAAGAACACTACTTTATTAGGTATTACATGGAGCGAAGATGAAAACAAAATGCCATCAAATCTTTTCTAAAGACAGTCAGAACCTTCAGATGTAGATGTATCTGATTCATATAATTAATTAATTCATATATTCATTTGTATAATTCCCTTAGCACTCTTTTTTTTTGTTACTGAAAACTGTGCTCTATGCTGGACAGTATATTTATCTATCCTCAGTTCGCGGTAATTTAATCCGGTTATAACAATAATTAAAATATGAAATGGTAATACTAACCCTGGGAATTTTATCATGATTTATCATCAAACCACGTAATCGTTACATCCCTAATCACAAGGATGAGAGAGGTTGAGGGGTTGGATACTCATCCATCATCTTTCTGCAGCAGCAATCATTAACGTGTAACGACATTGTTCACAGCTTATCAGAAAGTTTGTCTTACACCCATGGATGTCTGCAGGAACAGGAGCCTGACAGGCTGACAAAGACAGATGAAATCTAAATGTCAGCAGGGCACTGCCGTCTAGGGTGGCAGTGCAGGGGACATGAGGCTAAATATAGTGAAGGTGGACTGCAAGTAGGAGGGGGTGATGGCATGGGTGACAATGTTGACACTAAAAGAGCCCCATGTCTCAGATTAGAGGAGATCACACTAAGCATCATCATTCTGCTCAAAAAGGGAAACTAAAGAATTGTCAGCAGCATGGTGTGTCAATTTGTAGCTCAGAATGATTTGATACGTAACCTTACCCATTCAATCCAAACGCTAGTAGCCAACACTTGCTGTCTCCCTTGAGCATAACATAGCGGTTAGCAGATCAGTGAATGAGAGGGCAGCGTTACCAGAGTTGCACATATACCACACCATGTTACAACACAGTAGGGCTATTGCAGACAGAAACAGTACTGTACTACATAGATGTTTCCTGTCGGCTCAATTTTTGAGTGGACTTTGCTGTTCCGATTCGCATGAACGGTATATGAGTGGAGCAGTCACATGGGCCGCGAGCGACTGAACGGAGCATACACGCGCATAGAGCGGGATAATACCATACAGTCTATGGATAATATACACACACACACACACACACACACACACAAGTGAATCCTGAGCGGTGAACTCATTTTCGGCAGCCGGAATTCCTGTGCATCTCTAATTATTGGCGGCATTAGAAATGGATATTATATAATAGCTGCTTTTTTGAACATTTTAGCAATTTAAATATATAAAAAAATGATTTTTTACACGGCACCCCTGCTCTCGACAGAGCCCGGTTGGGAAACACTGATATAAATAATGCCACGAGTGGGGCTTGAGGAAGTGACGTCGTCTGCGCAGTGCGACCTGATGCAGCCCCTGAAGCGAGACACAGGAAACAGAAATACTGCAAAATAATAATAATAACGCGACTAAACGAGACGAAATAACGTTATAACATTTCGTTTCGTCACATGATAAAGGTTCTTTGACGACTGTATTTAGTCATAATTTTCGTTGATGAAAGCAACACTACTCCCCACCCACTTTTCATCAGCAGCTTGCATGCCAAACTCTGTTCAGATCATGCATATTGATTGATTCATTCAGACTGTTAAATAGTATGTTCTATATAGTGTGAATTTAGTCTGGACGCACTACACCCGCCATGTTGTCTTTGTCATGTGAACTACCAGCATCAGTTCCATTTCTTCACCACTGTCATCTACAAATCCTTGGCAAAATCCTGGGATAGTAAAGTGTCAATTAGAGGCTCACTTCAGATTCTCACCAGAAGTAGTAGGTCTTTTCGCATAGCCTACTTTTTTATGAATACTGTTAATTCAGACATATTGCTCTTTTACATACTGTTTTTCCAAGTATGCGATTTTGGATGCAGCCACTGTCTTTATAGGCCAATTCACAACAACAGACGCTTTGTCAGGTTTTGTAGGATCAGTGTGTTACTGCTGTTCGTGTTTGTCCGCGTTTGTTGGTGCAGTGTGAATTGGGCCTTATGAGCGAGTCATGAAATCATTCAGTCAGCCGATTCATTCAAAACACTGAGTGAGTCATTGAATTGGTCACTAAACCAATTTGTTCAAAAACACAAATTCAGTAATAATTTACTAACAAAACTCTTACTAGTGTGTTTGCAACAGTTGATTTTACTTCAATTGAGTTTACATTTGAAACTTTTTTCTTTGGCTGAGCAAAACTAGACCTTAGCAATAAATGGGAATTTTTTTAAAATGCAAGTTACTCAAAATTAATATATTAAATGTATTGATTTAGTGTATGTTTATGTATTGAATTATTGAATCTCATTCTGAATCACAGCTGAGCTGATATTCGGAACAACACTTTTGCTTGTGTGATCTTGCTTAATGTTGGATTACTTCCTCTTCATTTGTAAGAAATCTAAGAACATTCCAAAGCCTTCAGTGGCAAAAGCACACAGCTTTCATCAGCTTTAAATGATTTACATGCTTTCTGTCAGTCTCAGTCTCCAAATACATCCTGAAGTGAGCCCATGTTTCAGAGGTCATATGTCAAAAGAGTAAACCCATTACATGAAACATTAAGGACTTTTCCTCTAATTAGGATCTATTTACAAATGACTAAAATTGCACATATGTGCAGTCGATTGTAGTTTAATGGTAATTAACAACTCAGAGGCACTTTCTCCTATCTAGGCCTAGGGAAATTTCTCAAGTCAAAACACATTCAAACCATTAGATTTGTATGACAAATAAGCACTTAACCTCTGTCTCGAGTAATATATGACATTCTTTAAATGCATAATGAATTAATATTATGTTTTCAAAACATTCTGTCTGTCTGGTCATGCACGTGTGTGTAGAACAGACTTTAGTAGGCTTCTCCTGCTGGCCAGATGTGCTGATGAGAGACGCCTTCACCCCTGGACATACGCGTGGGCACTAAAGGCTGTGGAGTGATATGAATCCTGACAGGAACCTGGCTGTCATGAACACAAAATTTTACCCTCCTCTGCAAATGTTTGAACACATGTAGGACATGCCACACACACACCCTCCCATATAACTACCATATATGTTAAAGTATGCTATGGAGATCTACATGTGTTTGTCTAATGGATATTAGAGTTTTAAATGTATTATGCAGAATGATGAGTAGCTGATGCATAATATGTCCATGGTCCAAGAGAGATTTAGTTCTAGTAAATTGTCACCAAATTTGTTTCACCATTTTAAGCACATCTTTTGGCTTTTAAAGGTTGTGCAGTGTGTGAAGAACATTTTTAAATACATATATTTATATAATCCATGTGATTTCTCAAAAAAAACATGCATGCAAAATAATGGTTAAAGAAAAAGAAAATGCTGGTTTAAAATACAGTATTATGTGACACTTGTCAATTAAATATAGATGTAGATTTTACCTTTGTATCCTAATATGACAACTGACACTAATGTCAGTTTGATGCCATATCCATATAAAAAACTTCCAGAGAAGTTCATTGTAAAATGCATTATACAGTAAATGTTTAATACAGAATTACATAGTATTAATCTATTAGTATTAATGTAGTATTTTCAATGTCACAAATTTGCATTTAATTATGAGAAATCTTTAATTTCTTTTTTTCTATTTAAATGAAAGGCTTAAATGAAAAAAAAGACAACAGAAACCGAACATGTGAGGTTAACCATGTAAGCTGAAGAAGAGACACACTTGTAAAGCTTACACAGGTTTCCTGTGCAGTAACTGACAGTCACGTCCACTTCCTCTTGCTCTCTAGAAACAGAGCCCAGATGAAGCGCTCTCAGGGACCTGCCCTCACAGAGCTCTTTAAATTGCCATTCTTGCTCAGGACCACAGCAACTCATGTAACCCAAAGCGTTGACTTTCCCCACTGCTGCTGTAACGCTGCCTATACAGAAGACAGAAAGAGAGACACTGATGACTTTACCAGAGTCCAGTGTGTTTGGTATCACATCCATTGTAATACATGCAGTATCACATTTTAAAAAGAGAATACGCAGAGGAATCATTTATTTCACATTGTTGACCTACCTCAGTTGACTGCCAGTCAAATCAATCTAACTCAACAGGTGAAGGTGTGAAAAATCACACAAGACCACAATTACAGACATGTGGCCTCCTTTTCAGGGTTTAATAATATTCAAACACCAAGAGGACACTACTCTGTGGCGAGTGGTGAGCGGCCCGTGTGCTTTCTGCAAAGGCCACTGGGATATTTACAGCGTTTGGACATGTGAAGGTCACAGGCGTAAAGCAGGATGATGGCTTTCACAAATGGCAATTGACTTAAGAGCCCCACACCGGATCCCCGAGTGTTCATTGGATGCCGACAGGCCAGACCTTCATACCTGTGACTGGGGCTCAATACATCAGTGAGAAGCCTGCAGTAAATTGGAGACCTAAAATGGATCCGCTGACATCGCTGTACAATAATTAAACTATCGAGAGGGCTGTGGGGGTAAGGAGGACTGGGGTGCAGACAGTTCCTTGATGTAGGAAAAATGGGGCGGAAACTCATTCTGAGAGCAGGGGACTGAGAGCTGTAAAGGGACGTCTGGGGCCCAGAAGTTGTGTCCAGTGAATATTTCAACTTGAAAAGTTTTTTCCTCCTTAATTTTCTGTCTGGCAGCCCTTTCCCTTTCATATAATTTAAGGGCTGTTCCTAAGGAACCCTGGGCACGAGTATGAATTGGCCCCCAGGTCCTGACTTTTATATTACTGTAGAAATACATGGAGTCACCACAAGAAATGCTGTTCACTGCTGAATTAGTCTGCTATAATTTATTTTAAGTGCAGAAAGGCCTATTGTATTTCAAATATTTATTCCTTTAATGCAGTTGCCAAATAAGAGTTCGAGTTATAGCTCTGTGCTGTAATTATGACCGTCAGCAGCCTAAAGTTCTTCATTTTACAGTGCTAAAACAAAGTTACCCTCAGACACACGGCTTAAAGGGATAGTTCACCCAAAAATTTAAATTCTTTCATCATTACTCATCTTCAAGTTGTTCCAAACCTGTGTGAGTTTCTTTCTTCTGCTGAACACAAAAGAAGATATTTCGAAGAATGTTGGTAGCCAAATAGTTGCCGGTAACTGGCAACTGTTTGCTTACCTGATTTAAAAAAAAAAAACATTTAAGTTATGAATAGCAGTGTTAAAGATGCTTCCTCAACATTGTTTTAGCCCTAATACCTTTACCTGAACTGACATTTACATAATAACAATAATACAGTGATTTGATTGCACTAAAGTTAGGTAGCCAAGACACCTCAGATGATGCCAACCCTGAAACAACATGCAGAACTACCAAACTTTGCTATAAGTTTGATTGCATCATATAAGAATTGCTGTTAATAGTGTTCATTGTCTGTTTGATTACGTCTTTAATTGATTTTTCCGTACATTTCTGCCAAATGTACAGAAACTGACAGTCACCACTGATAAGCTACAACTAAATATTGTTGAAACTTAATTTTCTGTAAAGTTGCTTTGCAACGATTTGTATCGTAAAAAGCGCTGTACAAATAAACTTGAATTGAATTAAATTGAATAGATAGTTGAACTACGATCAATGGACATGTAATAGATATACAAAATAAAATTTAGGCAATAATTGGCTTGTGAGGCAATGCATAATCAATGTATAACATTTATATAATCAAATGAACACTTTGTTGTATGACACAGCATAGTCAAGTCATCACAAAAAAACTAAAGAACCACAACTTACAGACATTATAATTTATACTTTCCTTAAATACCTTTTCTGTGGTGCAGGAATCTGTTCACAACGGAATAAGAAATAATATAAAGTGCATTATGGGAGAGGTCGGGTATCATGCAGACAGGCCTGTGAGCAGTAGCTCTGATCATGTCCGGGTCCATTGCTTTAACAGTGTCTAGTAATTTTTATATGCACCTGTAATAAAAATGTGATGAAATGCTGCAGCTGTAGGTCTTCTTGACATGTTAGCCTCTCCTTCCAGATCTGTCCATGGAAAAAACATAAGGATAGCAAGCCAACACAAACACACACTCTCTCTCTCACACACACACACACACACACACAGAGCATGGTCACGTACACACAGGAATGCACACATGTGCCAATGCTTATGCTGTAGCCTATATCCTCTAAAAATATATACATACATTCACACAATCCGCTCTGACACACACACACACACACACACACACACAGAAGGACAGATGATTATTTTAGCATATCGGTTCCTAACTTTCCTGTGGGACTCCTGAAACAGATATCACAGGCAGAGTGTGTGAGACTAGGTTGTCAGAGTCAATCTCTCAGCACTGTAGTTTTACCCAAATTCTTCAGTCACATTTTATAACTGCCACCTCAAATGTTGGAGGGGCTTTAAAAAGCGTGTTAAATTACATTACAGTCAGTAATGCAGTTTTTGGAGTATTTGACCTTTTACTGTCTTTAAAACTCATTTTAAATTGAAAAATTAAATAAATTTTTAAAATGTACTTCATTTATTTAAATATAGTTCTGTCATGACAACTCTCTGAGGGATTGGCATGGTAATGTACAGTACATGACGATCTGTTTGGTGTTGGTGGTATAGATCTGCTACGATGCTGCTGTGAGCCTTTAACAAATACTGCTGCTGCACATATAACATATATGAATAACCCTCCATAGCATATATGTTCACCCCGTAGCAGATCTATACAGGTGGAGCTGGGGAAGGTGAAGGGTTTCTGAAGCACGCTGCAAATGCTACTGCAAGCACTAGCCAAGTATTTAAATGTTGAGCAATAAGTTCTTCGGTAAGCCAATACAGGAGAGAACCAATCAGCTGTGCCATGTGATAATGATGTCAATTTTTCAGATTTTGTAGAGTTAGACCTATTGGACTCTGCCATCTAGAGTTTCATGCCAGAACTTTGGATTTGAAATGCGTAGAAATAAAGTCTATTTAAAATTTATTTAAAAATATGTAACAAAAACAGAGCACAGATGCGAAGAGTTCTAAAGGGTGACCAGATGTCATTTTTATGCATACAAAAGATAAATAATGTGGTAGATTCGATTTATAATTATATTATAATATATTATAATTACATGTAATAATTGTATTATAATATCTTGATTTTATTTGTTTATATATTTTATTTTATCACTGATGAGTTTTGGTTTTATTTAGTTAATTGCATTACAACCATTCAATCTTTATTTAGTCACACGTTTTTTAAGAACATCATCAATAAGCACTGTAAAAACAGTTTTGCAGCTCTTAAGTGTGCATTCATTATTTAATGTAATTTACAGTCAAACTACATAAAAACTATTCCACTTTTTATTTCATATAAGAATATAGAATATTCAACAATATATTTACCCCTGAACTAGAATGTACCTGGTTTTCATTTAATCTGATCACCATAAAGTATGCATTAATATCATCAATATATCAATAATATATCTTTTAATATATCCTTAAACTCACCCTGACATCCAACAACCAACAGAATTACTAACAAGCCATTGGTGGAGCACAATATGCCACTGCCAGTCCACACGTTCACACCAGAGCACCAGGGGCCCATCTGGGCTTAACATGTGATTTCTTTAACAATGTTCCAGTGGCTATCACAACATCGCACCCAGCCTGCTTAATATTGCGGTTCTTATGACAGTGTAGCACCCCATGCGTCAAATACTCCAGTTCTTCTGACAGTGTAGCACCCCAGCCATTTAACAGGTGCTTGTTTCTCCTGCTATGACAACATCCCACCAGCACTCCATGGGCCAGTTGTCACCAGGCTGTAGATACTGTGTGGACAGAGGAGCAAATGGCTGCAGAAGTGTTTGTACATGTGTGGTTGTGTTTTTGTGCATGGACGGCTTTGGTGAATTGGCCTCAAAATATTATACAGTATAAATACAGATATGTAACCATATATTTTAGTTCATTAACAGTCATCATTTTGAGGCTGTGGCCATGCTGTTGGCCATATATTGTGTATGTGTCATTCTAGTTTGTGTTTGTGTGTGTGTGTCAGATGTCGATTTCACAGAAACTGGAGCCATGTCCAATCTTCTGGTATTCGGCTGGTCCCCCTTTTCTCTGTCTGTCTACACACCATAGCTCCCGGTACTAACAATGGGGCCACTGTTATGGGACACTGCCTAACACAGGCCAGACAGCAAACATACAGCTGTGTAAAGACACACAGTCCGGCATCAGAAAGCTAATCTCCTTCAGGAATGCTAACACTGTTGAGATGACACCAGCAAATGAACCATCTGAACACCAAAACAATGAAATTAAGAATCTAACACTTTAATTTAGTATGATTATAAATAATAATAAAATATATAACTGAAAAATGCAAAATATTTTCATTGAGAAACATGTAATTGCGTTGACCTTGGCCTTGCCAAACCACGGTCACTGAGAGCTGGCAGCAGAAAGTACGAAACCGCTCACACACTAAACAGCTGGACGTCTTTTGATTGAATATAACATAATGAAGAGGCCTTGAGACACTTTGGACTGTTTTGAGTTTGACACAGCATCTTAAAAACATGGCACTCCTGGAGCGACAGACAATGCAACAGTCAAAGATGTCTATGGCTACAAAGATACAACGCTTAAAAACTACCGGAAACCTCATGCGAGAGCATTTTGAGCACTCTGACAATCATAACTGTAAAATATATGCCTGTCGACTGTAGACTAGTGAAAGGCTTATATTCAGTGATAATGAAATAAAATAATACAGTATATTTTTGTAATGCCTGCCGTATTCCAGGAGTTTTCAAAACTTTTGATGCCAGGGACCCCCAAATGTAATAACCCCTTCATAGAAAGTCTGTATTTTATATATATAAATCAGTTTGTAAAAATATAAAACATGACGTAAAATGAATGCAAATGTAAATAATAATAATTATTATTATTATGCTTGTATTGCCATTCTAGAACAGGATTTAAAAAAAATTATTATTGTATAATTTTTTTACTACTTTACTATACAGTATATACAGTGGGTACGGAAAGTATTCAGACCTCCTTAAATTTTTCACTCTTTGTAATTTAAGGGGGTCTGAATACTTTCCGTACCCACTCTATATATATATATATATATATATATATATATATATATATATATATACATATTATGCATTATGCAAATTAGTGCTATCAATAGAATGAAATAAATAATATTTTATTAATATATTAAGTGCACGTGTTACTTTGAAAGCCCAAAAACCCTAAAATGCATTTTGTAAAACCTTTTTACGTCTCTCAAATTTTTCTCTGGACCTCATTTTGAAAATGTCTGGCCTGTTCAATATTTGCAACAATAATGTTATAATGCCATATTTCAAATAAACTGAATATTCATTTGGAGACTCTTCTCAGCTAATATTGATATGTGCTATTAATTTCATTTATAAGCATGTCATGTAATTGTTATTTTTATTAATCAACTGACAGCCATACTGTAGGTAAAATATATACATTAAAACCCTGCATTCACAACATACATAGTTATATTTTTTTGGTCACACTTTATTTTATTCTCGCTATTAACTACGACTGTTGCCTCAATAAACTCCTAATTTGCTGCTTATTAATAGTAAGGTAGTTGTTAAGTTTAGGTATTGTGTAGGATTAGGGATGTAGAATATGCTCATGCAGAATATGTGCTTTATAAGTACTAATAAACAGCCAATATGTTATTAACAGGCATGCTAATACGCAACTAGTTAATAGTTGGTTTCACATCAGCTTCAAATACTCATTAGCTCAGACGTTAAAACCTGCTGAGGCCAGAAGTGACACCTTTGTCCAGGGTTTAATTTCGAGCAATAGTGGGTGTTAGAGAAACACATGATGTAGCCAGTTGTTTTGGGGGCAGTTGGGCCACGATCATAAAGGCAGGTTTTATTAGCTGTTGCTTGATTTGTTCCTGGAGACTGTGGAGTGAGCTGCTAAATCAATGCTTACAGCTGTTCTTCCCGCTCGGCCTCTCAGCTCGCACAGCAGGTGTACGGCCCACAACGGCTGTCACACACACCCGCTCACATAACAAATAATAACGGCCTCCACACACACGGACCATCCATCACCGTTATGGCCTGGCCCGAGAGACCGGTGCACACATACACACATTCAGCAAAGCACGGGGCTACACACCCTGCTGCACAAATTGTCTGAAATGGTCAGAGATGCGCATTCAGCCAGGCCCAGAGTATGTTTGTATTTGTACATGGACACTATATTCACAAACAAACAGGCACAAACCTGTACAAACCCAACACATGCACACACTGGGACTATCTATCATGGTTATGGCTTTGCTCCACTCCAATGGTTGATGCTGGCAGAGGAAAATGTTCCATGTACTTCAGTGAGCAAGTCATTCCTCTCTCAGCTCTGCTCTCCTTACTGGACTCTGCTGTGGCCTGGGACGTCTGAAAAAGAAGACTAAAACCTAATGTTAAACACATTTATGAACGTGAAAAAACCCAATGAGATTATAGCAGTGAAAAACAATTAGTCTTCCCTACTGCAAGGCTCCACATCTGGTGTGACTCAATCTGTGGTGCCGTCAGTGGGGGCTGGGGAACATGAAGAGAGGGATTCAGCAGGTGATGGTGGCAGGAATACATCAGACATCTAGAACTGAAATGGATAAAGTTTGTAAAGACAAGAAAACAGAATGTTAAAGTGGTAGTTGATCAGCTTTTTTCGAAGGCTTGATTGTGTTTATGGGGTGCAGTGTAACATGTTCATGCTTTGTTAAAAAAAATGCATTATTTTCACATATTTTACTTTTATTCTACAGCGCTGTTTACGTTCTCGTCAAAACAGTCTGTTGACTTCCTGGTTCTATGAAGCCCCTCCCTCAGAAATACGGCTCAGGGGTGCATTTCCCAAAAGCATTGTTAGCCAACTATGGTCATAAGTTCTGTCATTACCAGCATGGTTCAACGATTCCGTGTTTCCCGAAACCATAGTTCAAACGAGCATTCGCAAACAGCATTGCAAACTTACGTGGTTGGAACTACAGCTCTCGACCTGTGGTTAGAACCATAATTTCTTGTTAGTAAGACATATGGGCTTAAAGGAGACATATTATGCCCCTTTTTACAATATGTAATATAAGTCTCTGACGTCCCCAGAATGTGTCTGCGAAGTTTCAGCTCAAAATACTCCACAGATCAGTTATAATATCATTTTGAAAATGCCTATTTTGAGTGGAAGCAGAAACACGCTGTTTTTTTGGGCCTGTCTCTTTAAATGCAAATAAGCTGCTGCTTCCTGCCCCCTTTTCCAGAATAGAGCTGTGCAATTACAGCTCGGACCTGCTAAAAACATCTGTTTTGGTTCTGATTATAATCGTGCTGAAATCATGCGCTTTAAACCATAAGAGTTTAAACTTCTGAATACGGTTTTCTGAGAGCACACATCCAAAGCACACGGACAGAGAGCGGCTGTCACAGCATGTGAGTACTAAACTAAGTTCTCATTTACACACAAGTTTACGTTAAAAACACAAGAGTTACAAAAACAGTCAGTTATGTCTGTGAAGGTAAACAGCTGGGAAATAAATCACGTTTATTTTAGATCTGTGTGGCAGCAGCAATATACAGTAAATAAATCATTAAATCCACTGCTCTGTTGTCTCCTCTGAGGCTGGGATAGTAAATAGTGGCCGTCTGTGCAGCCAATGACAGAACAGTTAGCATGTTTTGCTCGAACTTTCGCCATGGCATTAGAACTTATACACCGTTGTCGCTTGCGAAATGAAATGACGGCACCGTGGGTGTAAATTTACAGATTAAGGAGCGGTAATATTATAATGAGATCCCTTTGCCACGTCATCAAGGGAGCAAAATCTGATGCGCTCCTTTTTTTTCTCAGACGCTTGCAGAAAAAGTCTTACCAAAACAAAGTTACTGGGGTAATCTTTTTCATGTTTCCTTGGGTGGTAGATGCACCAGGGACCTGATTATAGCACTTAAACCCTGGAAAAGTCAGATTTTCATGATATGCCACCTTTAAATAAACATGCTCTTGGGCACAATAGGCCAGCTAACGTGCAGTACAATCTATATATTCCATTCTATCTAAATATAAATGCATTTTAATCAATGTCATTTTGCGCGTCCTCAATACGCGCCTTACGCGCATGTGCATAAATACCTAGGAACCCCAGAGTATGACATAAGAGGAAACCCGCGATGAATCAAACATCAAATAAAGCAAAATGACAGGGAACAAAAAATATTAAATTAGTCATCAGGTGCCATGCTCTATACAGCAGCATCTTAGAGATCTCTAATCAGTTAAATAGCAGAAGTTATTGCTCCACCACATGCATGTGACGTCATTAACAATGGCCCTATGTTGTTGAACTAATGTGGTTCAAATGACGGAGATGCGACCGCATTCGGGAAACAGTCGTGACTAGCTGTTCGTTTCCATGACAATGCATCATACTATGGTGGTTAATCAGCCAGTTACGTGGTTGTATGGGAAACACACTCCAGATTGGTTAGCTGGCCCAGTGTGTTGTGATTCGCTAACCGCTTAGTGCACATTGTCCGGAAACGTCACGCCCCCTTACCATTACATGTAGTTGCATGCTCCTGGGGGCAGGGTTTATGTAAACATCGGGGTTAGTGATGTCACAAACCCGGGAAGAAGCTCGCTGTCATCCCTACCAGCCTTTTTTGTAGTCCTTAAACAGCGATTTCTCACTTTGCATTGAACTTTGAGCGTCATAACTTTGCAGACGTTGTTTATGCTCTAACAGCAACATTACACTCTAACTAAAGTTAAAATCAACCAACCCTTTAATGGAAACATGCCATTTATGTAATAATGTGATTAAGGTGTTTACATGTCTATTCTGCACTTCAGTAATGCTACTAAAATAGGAATACTCCACATGTCTTAATTAGATTTTTGTTTACTTCGACTATGACTTTAGCCGGCTAATTAAGGTAATCAAAAATCTCTGTTTACATGGTAGATTCTTAATCAGAGTATTGTCTTAATCGTATTAAAATCAGAGTATTGTTGTCCATGTAAACGTACTCACTGATAACTTTGAGGCTTGACTCAAATATATAAAACAAACTTATGTTCATGGCCCAAATCCTATTTTTGGTGCTCTAAATAAAATAAATAAATATTAAATTAAATAATTTGTTATTAATTTCATTTATCATTATTTATTTTAATGTGTAGAGTTTTATCATACTGATAGAACACTGCTAATATATATAAAACACTGAACTGTTCCTTAAATATAAATAAATTATACATTTAACTACATTAACGTTTTTACTTTTACTTTTATTATTTATTTTATATGTAATATACCTTATTATTAAAAACACTGAATAGATAATTTGTTTATTTTTAGATAGGAATTAACTATTCCTCGGTTACTCACTTTTTGCATGATCTATTATTTACTACAACATTTATTATTGAAATTAATATTTATATTGTCATACTATTTATTATCACATTCATATTACTTTGCCAACACACATAAAATACTTTCATATTTCGTTTTTCATGTTCAGGCACACCCACACACACACACACACACACACACACACACTTTCTTAAATAGAAATAAATTATATATGATTTAAATGGTATATGATGTATTACTCGCTATTTACATTATAAATATTTATAATTATTATCACATTCAATATCATTGACATTGTCACTGTATATTATTAATACTGTCCTTAAAATTATTTGTCTTTTTTCTTTCTTTGTAATTTTTTATTACACTCAATACTATGTTTCCAATATGCTAGTACACTATGCACCATTATATGTCATACCTATAAAACACTGAAAAACTGAAACAATGGTAAAGAGAGACTGGCAAAGGATGAAGGGATTCCAGTTAATCATGTTCCCCAACTGCCAGACTGGAGACATAAATCTCCATTTCTCTTGTTGGAGTCCCCCTCTGTGAGATCCTTATTGTATGAAGTTCCCATGAGCTCAAGGTCATTCACAAATCAACTGAAGTTCCAAAGCACTAATGATCAATAAGGACCGACACACATGAATTACAGAGCTGCCATCTTTAAACTCCCGGCCTCTACACACTTCCCGCTCTCTACTGTGTGTGCAAATATCTGATGCATGATGCATCTACAGGTGTCTCTTTGTGGTAGAGGGATGCTGGTGAGTGCTAGACACAACTGCAGCTTCCTCAAACAGCTGGTCAACAGTTGCCCACTGTGGCACATAAAAGCAGGCCAGTGCAGGGCATTGTTGGCGCATGAATATGAGAGAGGCATCATCGCTTTCTGTTTCCCATAAATCAGTGCACATACAGTGCTTAAGTTAACCCAGGCATGCCAAAATGGTATCTGTGACAAAATATGGTTGTGGTGAGTATCATATTCCCTTTTTCACTTTGAAAGATGATTATAAACAGCATTACACAGATAATGTGACCCATTCATGAATGAGACTGCTTTTACATGAGACTAAATGGAGGAGATCAGTGTGTCACAAAAGAAAACAATCACAAGGCCTTGTATGTTTCGCTTTGCCAACATTTTCCCCTTCTCAACAGGAACACCGCCTGGATTCGGTGTGTAAAATGGGATTTTTGATTTTTGTTAGATTCATCTATTAAAAATGTAGGCTACTAAAACCGCACTAACACATTTCATGTTTGACATTTAATTTCCTTTCTAAAACAATTGCACTACAATCTACCATCAGCTGCATAACTTAGAATTTGAATAAATCTGCTAAAGTGTGGCTAAGTGCTGAAATTATACAGAAATCTGAGAAGAAAAAGAAACAATAATGTAATGAATGAAACAGCTAGGAGTTTAATTAGCTTTTAAAAGTTGTGTGTTTGTGAATACTTATATTATGATGTCGGAACATGTGAAATAAATGACTGTGTATGAACCTCATTTCACTTTCTGACAGTCGGCGTCAGTATTGTACTTGCCAAGCATCATGATTTTTGCCATATTCACTGAGCACAATCTGAATGCTGGATTCTCCAGACTCTCTTAAGTGGTCTGGAGCCTTCCTGGTGCGAGGGGACTATCATCAGTAATATGTGTTCCCCAGGCTCTCGGACAGGTCTGTGACCATCAGAGTCTTCACGCAATCATTTACTGTAAGAGATCATTAGCAGCCAGCAGTGAAGAAGAATCTGAAGCCAGATATGTCAGATCACGGCGCCTTACTATGCCAAGAGGGTCTTTCTCTCTAAAACCTTCTTGTTCAGTCATTCTTTGTTCTTTTACAGGACTTTTAAGGGTGAGGTGTGTAATTTTTACCACTACAGTGTGACTTTAGAAGTATAGGTTTCCCAAAGATCTTCTATTAGTTAGAAAAACAGATTGTCAGAAATAAAAAAAACAATGGCAAAAAAGCCAATTTTGCTATGTGAGGCTGGTCCAAGAGGTCAAAGTTCAAATACTAGAGGTCAAGTAGTCGCATCTCCTCCCAGTAATCTTCAGAAGTCTTCATTAAAGGAGTGAAGGCTTCACTTCACACCTGTCTACGATTCTCTCCATTACCTAAAGCTGGGGAAAACAAGGAGGTTACTGCCATGACCTTGAAGTCGTTTGCCTTCTCTTCCTGTACGAGATTAACAAGAGCGAAAGGAGGGTTAGAGGAGGGTTAGAGGAGTGATCAAACGAGCAGTAACTCAGGACAGGGGAACCTATACAGAGTGTGGGGGAGAGTCGGCAGAGAGGTGGGATGCAGAGACCTGGAGGCCGTCACAGTGAAAAAACATTGACAGATCACTCAGGTGCAGATGCAGGGGAGGTCTGAAGATGAGTAGCATAGTATGATAGCAAAGACAAAGCAAGACTAAACAGAATGTTGATATAGAGGAAAACAAGGTCACATAATGTGTAAAAAATGGGTGAAGGGATGATCGGTGGTGCAGTTCTGAGACACTAATACAGATTTGTGGAAGAGAAAATCTAAGCACGCCAAAAATGTATTGATGTCACCTCTGCCAACAAACTAAATTGGAAAATAAATAAATAAAAAAATAAAAAAATAATTAAATAAACAAACAAATGGATAAATATTAGCTATTAATATGTCTTAGGAGCCATATAATGTATTTTTATTAAAATAAATAAATAAATAAATACTCCAAATTTACCAAAAATTACGCTATTTTAATATGCATATATTTGTTTGTTTATTAAAGAGCAATTGTTTAAAGTAAACAAATGTTTGCATATAACAATAGTATTTATTTAGAGTATGCCTAAATCATTGTTGTTATTGTTAACTAAAACTAAAACTTTACAAATGCTTTGGTAACTAAAGTAAAATATAAATATTAGATGAGAAACGTAAACCTAAAAATACTTGGCAACTTATTGAAATAAACTGATGTACTAAAATTACTAAAACCTAAAAAAAGGACTGGAATTAAACCTAACTAGGATTATTTAAAAAAAACTAATAAAACAACAAAAACATAAAAAAATCCTAAAATTAAAATGAAAACCAAAATATAAAATAAAAGCCAATTCAAAATTTAAAAAAATACTATAAGTGTAAATAAATGAAATAACAATGACATTATGTACTTAAGTATGCAAATATTGCATGGACCCTAACTTACTTAACCATGTTTAAGGGCGTCCTACTCAAGTTTACACAAGTTTTCTTTGTTTTCCAAAGAAATTCATTTCTAATAATTGATAGGTGAATGCTTGGTCCACGCAGGATATGGTTGTCCAGGCTGGCTCTGGGGCCCCTGCCTCTGGTCCATATGTCAGAAGAGGAAGCTGTCTGCCTGGGCAGAGCCTGCCGTATATCTCTCCTGCACCAAGGGAGCTGCTCCCTGCCTCTCATTTCCTCAAGGGACCGCATGGTGATAAATGGAGGGAGGATACCATGCGCACACAGCAGGGGTGGTGAACAGGTCAGAAAGACACACAGAAATCTCACATACTTACACACATGCACACATGTTGCATCAGAGCATCAAAAATGTCTTCTAGATGTTGCAATGCATTGCAACACTTTTGATTTATTCGGTCTAGAACAGTGTCTTTACATTGTGGGCTTGCAATCACTCCCACACACACACACACACACAAAGTATGCTACAGATGGACCCTGTTATCCATGGGTTTCATGTTCAGAATTGAGTACCACTGTACACTGGCGAATGGATGTTTTGAGAATCGAACCGTTACACTATGGACATGGAGTGACGGATTTCATATACAGCTTTGGGGAGCAGCGATGGACAGAACAAGGAAACGGGCAGGAGAAAGTGGGGGCTGGCTAGTTAGAAACACATTTTTTGATTGCTCTCATGTGTGCAGGATTATGTACTGCTCTCGTTACTCTGCAAGTGCGTTCAGTGCCGGTGTGTTTACATTGCCGGACCGAGAACGTGCGCTCAGCCGGGCGTCTGTTTACAGATGCAGTTGGACACATCCTCGACCGGCAGCCTTGAGAGGTAGTAGCCCCCTGGCCCCGGGGCATGCTAAAGATATTATATTCATTTATGACTAAACAACAGGAGGGTGAGCGCTGCAAGAGAAGCATGCAGTCAGAAACAGATGCACCGCAGGAGAGAGAGAGAGATATGTTTGGGTGATCAGAGCTGCTTGTAATGATCATGTTCCCTGGCCAGCTTTTCCATCCCATACTGCCAGTGAGACATCCGGAGTTCAAATGAGGCACCCAGTCGGTAATGTTACACAAATATAGAAATCTTGCAGTAAACCATTGAGAAATACAGATACAGCCTGTAAACGGCAGTCCGCCTGTGCTTGGACAACCGCCCGATGTGTCTATGCTGAATGAACTGCTTCAAGATATAAATATGATTCGCTTCCTTATATAAACTACATTGATGTTGATAGAGAGGGAGCACAGGCTGAAAAGCATACATACAGGCGTACAGTTTCAGCTCCATAAATCAGATCTCCCCTGCAGAGAGGGATGAAACTGCCTCCTACAGGGCTGGAATGGACAGGGAGACAGTGCCTCATATATCACATCAGCAAAAGATGCTTCCTCCAATGCTGGTTTGGAGATATGTTTCTCTCTTGTTCTTTTTTGGAAAGATACAGTAGAAGCAAAAATGCAGGGTGTTTGCCTAGAGCAGAACAGCGTACAGCTCTTGAGCATACTTATCTATTACTCAGCCTGCTCTCCAGTCCAGTGAAATCACAAATAATAACTCCTGTTTTTGATCATTTATTCATTTTCCCTCAAATGTATTCCTTTTCGCTCAAATCTATTTTACCTAAAATATTCATGTTTCTCTGATGGTTGCATTACATGCAGGTATGCCTTTCAAAATTCTGGAGAGTTGTAACATTTAAAAAAAAAAAAGTTTTTGAAAGACATAGGTTTACCAAGTTCGAAGTTATAGGATCAAAAATATAGTAAAAATTAGTAATACGTCAGTGCAAATAGCCTCGTGGGCAGTGTGCTGAAATATAGAGCTGCTGCGCTTCGGGCGTCCCGAGTTCAAATCCAGGCTCATGGACCTTTCCTTCTCCCTTATTCTTATCCTTATCGTAATAGAGGCAAAGTCGCCAAAAAAATTACAATTTAAAATAACTATTTTCTATTTTCTATTTTATATAGTTCATTTATTCCTGTAATGGCAAAGCTGAATTTTTAGTAGACATTATTCCAGTCTTTAGAAATCATTGTAATCATATGCTGATTTGATGCTCAAGAAACATTTCATATTATTAATGTGGAAACTAGCTCTGTTGAAACAATTATAAAAAAAATTAAGGATTCTTCAATGAATAGACATTTCAAAAGAACAATTTATTTGAAATTAAATTATTTATAACAACATACATGTCTTTATTGTCACTTTTTAATGTGCCCTTGCTGAATAAAATTACTTACCTGTACAGGATTTAAAAAGTAGAGAATGGCACTAGTAACACTAAGATCATAGGTTCGATTCTCTGTGAAAGCATAAATTGATCAAATTTAAATGTGTGCAACATAAGTTGCTTTGGTAAAAATTTTGAATGGTTGTATAATGGTTGTCTTTTAGTACTTTCTTTATATTTATTGTTTTAATTTTTACATTTGAATCTGACAGTCTAATAGTTTAATTAATTATTAGCTTTTCGTTAACTTTTCATCAACATCTTTTGTTGATCCTGGATCAACATTACTGTCCAAAAATACAGACTTAACCCAATCCCCACCCCTAAAACTAAACTTACCCATATTCCTAAAATCAGAGGGAAATGATAGCTGATTAACAAGGGTGTAGAAGTGCCTAATCCTGATTGAAAGCCTAAAACTGACGCTAGTACGAAGTGAAGTATCGAAAGGGAACTGACATTTCCTGAAAAGTTATCTCTCAATTCTGATTGGTTGATTGGAATGATGTTCCAAGATCAACAAGGATGTTGATCCAGGAACATGTTGTACTTGGTCAAATCACGCTCACCAATACATAATTAGGCCACACTTGATAAAAGACAATCTGCAAATTTAGCTATAGGATGAGACAGTTTAACTTTTTGATAGTGATTACTCAAACTTCAGTGGGAAACCAGGTGAGAGCATGTATGGTTGGTTTAGGAAGCAAGTCCAGTTTCAAACACTCTGATTCACAGTGTTACAGTATAAAACCAAGATGATCAAGAGGGCTATTATCTAAGTATTTCACCAAAGTATTTTTGTTATAAAATGGCTTTATATTCATGTCAGGCTATAAACGTATTAGTCAGGGCAGTTGCTTTATTCCTGTTTAATTGGGTGGAAAAGATCTGACATTTAATGTTACCTCCTCAAGGATCTAAGAGGATGTGAGAGTAAATCTAACAACAAAGCTACCCACGCTGTCTTTTACGAGATGAAGATTCATGGTCAGGTGTTAACGCACCTCGAGTTTGTTTTCCTTTCTCACCACAAGTAGATTGGAGGGAGAAAGAACCAGAGAGTGAGAGAGAGAGCAAGCAAAGGAAAAGGTGATGAAAGAAACCATCTGGCCCAGGGGCTAATGTACATCAACACATTAATCCTCTATCCCAGAGTGATGAGTAGGAGCAAAAGAGAGAGAGAGAGAGAAGAGCAACAGAAGCGTGGAAAATTAGACGTGTCTAACGCTAGTACCTCTTCCATCTCCAGGGAATATGACTGACCAGTGCTAAAAGATCCATATGCAAGCAGAAAAAAGGCACAACACTGTCAGGATGAGTCCGGATGTAGTTGGAAAAGAGTGAGATGGAAATATGTAATGAAAACCTAGTAAAGATGAATATGATAATATATTATCAAATTAAAAAATGTTTTTCGATCCTGTTTTATAAAATACCAGTAGACACATGGGTAGCAAAAGGACACACTGAAAATCTCTGTTTTTGGTCCCATTTAAATATGGAAATAAACAGACTGTTAAAGAGTAAATTAAAATGTAAAATGATTAAGAATTATTTTAAAAATCTGCACTAGTTTTTGTTCAGCAATACGATAAAGTGACAATGATCATGTGAACTTAATACAAAAGATGTTCTTTGGATAATTCAAAAATCATACTAGATCACATGATAATCAGGTTTGACAAACTTTTAAAGCTCATTATGCTGTCATTAAAGCAAATGGGGGACAAACAAAAATATTTGGCATGGTAATGTACATGACAATGTTAATGTGTTGGCAGAATAGATCTGCTCTGCTGCTGCTGCTGTGGCAGAGCAAGTGCCGAGACTTGCTACTGCCAATACATCCACAACATGCTGCTGTGAGCATGTAACAAGTACTGCTGCTGCATATATATTACACATATGAAATAACCCCAACAGCAACATGAATCACCTCGTAGTAGATCTATACAGGGGGAGCTGGGGAAGGTGGAGGGTTCCTTTTTTCTCCTGAACTGAAGCCTATTTCATTCACGCAGTGAAACTGCACGGCCATTGGTTCGTGCAGGGCTTTAAAAACGAACCAATGGCGCGGCAGCGGAGCTGCACGAGCCTATGGCGACAAAGCCCGCCAAAGCCCGCCAGAATGGGCGGGACATCTGGCTATATAAGCGGGTGCTCGCCACAGGATTCTCCGATTTTTTTCTCCTTCAGCGACGACTCTACATCTCAAGCTGATCCGAAGCCGCTCGCCGTTGACACGCCTTCGCAACTGGAATCGGGACTTCTCAGCTCGGCTGACCTGCTTCTCCGCTTCTTCAGCGATGCAGCAGTTCCAGTCCGGTTCCCCTGCCGCCATCCGGCGGCTTCAAAGAGCTTCTAAAAGAGCAGCGGCGTTGTTGCAAATGCCGTGCCGTTATTGCGGCTCATGCAGGTCTCCCCTGCATGCCGATGATGGCCACAAGGAGTGCGTTTCCTGCTTGGGGAAACCCCATGCGGAAGCTGTGCTCACGGGAGCTATTTGCTCTCATTGCGAGAGTTTTAGTCTCGCCTCTCTCCGCTCACGGATCGCTTTCTTTTCAGAGAGCGACTCCGCCCCCTGCGCCCTCCTGTTTTCTTCCTTCCAGGGACCTGTGAGGAGAAAACGCAGTCGCAGCACCCTGCGAAACCAGCGCCTGCCACCCCCGCTGTTCAGCCCGCTAAAGCGCAGCAGACGCGGGGACGCTCTCGCTCGGCCAGACGCTACCCTCCTCCTAAGCGCCAGGGACCCCGACCCAAGATTGCGTTGGACCCAGCGCCTCAGGCGTCATCCTGATCCACGGGACAGGAAGAGGATGGGGTCAGATCTCGCCACGGCCGGACCGCCCCTCAAGCAGCCTCTCTTACAACTCTTGACACCTCGTTCAGCTCCGGGTACAGAGGGAAATGTGTTTTGTGCAAACAACGGGCCCGTTCATGCGCCCAAGTGTCCGACCGCTGTGATAGCGGGAAAAATAATAAAACACAAATATTTTCAAAAAGAGAGCAAACTTCCTCTTCCATCACTCATACGTGTTCTGCCCCTATGCGGCCAGTCACCCGAGTTAATTCAACCCCTCGTCACGCGGGCCGAGGCCTGGCAGGCCATCCCCGGGGTGTCGGAATGGGTTATAGGCATAATAAAGTGAGGATATTCACTCTAATTCGCTCGAAGACCCCCACGCTTCAGCGTCGTGGTCCCCACCTCCGTGCAGAGCAAGGACACCCATGTCCTGCGCTCGGAGGTGATGAATTTGCTGGCAAAATGAGCTGTGAAAAGGGTTCCTCCAGCCCAGAGCGAGTCAGGCCTTTACAGCCGTTACTTCCTCGTCCCAATTTTGCCAAAAGCTCATTGCTTCCCAGCCAACGAATCTCATTCCTCGGAACAATCTTCGACTCAGCTCAAATGAAAGCTCTAGTCACGCCAGAACGAGCTCTGGCCATACGGAGGCTGGCGACCTCCTTCAAGATCGGTACCGCTCGCCCGCTCAAAGCGTTTCAAAGGATGCTGGGCCTCATGGCAGCAGCATCTCCAGTGTTACAGTTGGGTCTGCTGCGTATGCGCCCCCTTCAGCGCTGGTTGAAACCACTGGTTCTATTCCATGCGTGGCATCACGGACGCCTGCATATCAGGGTGAGTCAGGCCTGTGTATCGGCCCTGACCCCCTGGAAGAACTCCCGTTGGATGGAACAGGGCGTGGCCATGGGGATGGTTCACAGAAGGACAGTTGTCACGACAGACATCTCCAACTCAGGTTGGGGGGCGCTGTGCGAGGGCATACCGACCTTCGGCCACTGGTCGATGGCGGAAAAAGTCTTCCACATCAACTGCCTGGAAATGTTAGCAGTATGTCGAGCCTGTCAGTTCTTCCTGCCAGTCCTGAAAGGGCACCATGTGCTAATCCGATCGGACAACATGTCGGTTGTGTCCTACACAAATCGCCAGGGAGGCCTCTCTTCAAAGTGCCTCTTCATGCTAGTGGAGCGCTTCTTAGAGTGGGCTCAACCCAACCTGCGCTCGCTAAAGGCAGCGCTTGTACCGGGCAAATTGAACCGAGGAGCGGACATGTTGTCAAGGAGCAATGTCCCCTCAGGAGAGTGGACGCTCCATCCGCAAACGGTTCAGAAAATCTGGGAGATCTTCGGCGAGGCCGAGGTAGACCTCTTCGCCTCAGAAGACAACTCTCACTGCCAAATT
>NW_015505207.1:802154-820577 GCF_001515645.1 Sinocyclocheilus grahami | reverse complement strand
TGGATGAACCAGCTGTGGCTATCAGAGCTGACTCAGCTACTGATAGCGGCCCCTTGGCCTGTTCCGCTGAGACCGAATCTCCTCTCTCAAGCGAACAGGACATTATGGCATCCTCGGCCCGACCTATGGGCCCTGCACCTCTGGCTGCTCAACGGGAGCCTTCGTGCCTCCCAGAGCGAGTCTTAAACACAATTTCGGAGGCTAGAGCTCCATCTATGAGATGCCTCTATGCCTTAAAGTTGTCTTTTTTCTCCGCCTGGTGTTTAAACCGAGGCAAAGACCCTCTCATTTCCGAATTAGCAGAGGTGCTGTCTTTTCTACAAGAGCTGCTGGATAAGGGTTGCTCCCCATCCAAGCTCAAAGTCTATGTGGCGGCTATAGCAGCCTCTCATGTCCCGATTGAGGGCCAATCAGTGGCTTCCTCCAACTGAAGAGGACAGAGAGCTATCTCTGCTCTGCCCCGTCAGGGCGTTGAGAATCTGTATTGAGAGTTCCACTCCCTATAGGTGACTGGAACAACTCTTTGTCAGCTTCGGTAACCGCACCAAGGGGTTTCCGGTTACGAAGCAAAGACTCTCTAGATGGATAGTAGACGCTATCTCGCTAGCATACTCTTCCTTGGGCCTCCAATGCCCCATTGGAGTACGGGCCCACTCGACTAGAGGCATCGCCTCGTCGTGGGCATGGTCCAGTGGTGTGTCCATTGCGGATATTTGTTGGCTGGGCCTCGCCATCCACATTTGCGAGGTTTTATAACCTGGAAGTCCCGGCCTTACAGGCCAGGATCCTTTCCGCTTGAAATGGCACGCGCTGCGTAAACAGACATGACAGAGACCCCCTTGGCCGTGCCGTGCCGCGCCCAAGTTCTCTGGTATTGTTCACCTGTTAGCTCTCGACCCCTGGGTGGCGAAGTTACGGGTATACTCTGGAACGATTAACCAGGCCGGGTGTGACCTAGAAAGCTCAGCCCGCTTAGCCTTGGGTTATTGTTGACTTCTCTATAAGTATTGGTTGCTTATGGAAGTTATACCTTTAGTCGTTCCACTACATTAGCACGGCGTGATTGGACTGTTCCCATATGCGTCTTAAGCAAGACGCAGTACGAGTGAAGTATCGAAAGGGAACGTACTCGGTTACTTACGTAACCTCGGTTCCCTGAGATACGGGAACGAGTACTGCATTGCTAGCCATGCTATGTAGCTGCACGACTCAGTCGTCGCTTCATTCGACGTAAACCTGATAATCCTGTGGCGAGCGTCCGCTTATATAGCCAGATGCCCCGCCCATTCTTGCGGGCTTTGGCGGGCTTCGTCGTCATAGGCTCGTGCAGCTCCGCTGCCGCGCCATTGGTTCGTTTTTAAAGCCGTGCACGAACCAATGGCCGTGCAGTTTCACTGCGTGAATGAAATAGGCTTCAGTTCAGGAGAAAAAAGGCTTTTTCCCATATGCGTCTTAAGCAAGACGCAGTACTCGTTCCCGTATCTCAGGGAACCAAGGTTACGTTAGTAACCAAGTACGTTTCTGAAGCATGCTGCAACTGCTGCAACAAGCACTAGCCAAGTATTTGAATGTTAAGCGGCAAGCTCATTGGTTCCTTTTGTTTCAACAGCCAATCAGCTGTGCCATGTGATGTCATTATGTCAGACTGAGTTAGACCTATCAGACTGAGCTATCTGGAGTTTCATGACAGAACTTTAGATTTCTAATGCAATTTAGAACAAAACAAAATAAAAGCATTTCCACTAATGTTCTCAGATTTGCGAACTGTATTTTATAATGTCTGTATTTGAGGGAACCGGTAACATTAACTATTAAATAGTGTTCAATTTACTTACATTGACAATTTATGTATAACAATCAATCAATAACTGAGATAAAATATAGTGTGAGAAAGCATGAAAGACTTTGATATGGGGTAAAATACTAGGTATGTTTACATTTCATTAATCCAGTTTAATCCAATCTGATTTCATGTTCTGGATAATGTCACTGAAACTATTGTGAGCATAATTGTTGTTTTTGCCTTGATGACATATTTAAAAAGAAAGAGAAGAGAAAATATTTAATAAATATTCAATCTCCTCCACTGACCAGTTTGTAAAATTCAAGATGTAAATAAACATATGCATGTTCGTAATATGTAAAACATATGTAAACATTTGCATCAGAGCACTGCGCTTGGAAATCAGATCAAGAAAACATTTGGATTCAAGTGTTTAGGCCTACATGCTGAGATTTTCATATTGATCTGATTATTTCAGGTCTACCACCTCTTCCAATCTGATCAAGCAATTTCATCCGAGCTTTTGATTTCAATTTGATTTCTACTGGATCATTTGTTTCTGTGTAAACGTACAGAAGCGACTGACATAGTAAAATTTGTTTATGACTGCTTAAGACTGGTTGAGTGTCAGTTCATTTATGAAACAAGTCAAGCAAAAGCTTTTAGGTTTTTTTTTAAAGAAAATAAGACTGGGATAGTTTGCCATTTCACACCTGTAATTATTGTATTTCATATCCGTTCATCATAATTGCACTATAGTTAATTCCTTTTTCATCCTCTCAGAATGGTGGAGCAATTCAGTAGAGCACAGGACCCAAACCACCACAATGAGCCCATGAAACTTACACTGGCAGTAAAAAATAGTCTGTTTCAATTATTGTCATCCACCTCACATGATCAAACTCAAAGACCACCACAGAACCACCATACCCTTTGCTTCTGTAAACAGGAAGTGATGAGGAATTGTCTCTTTAAGGTATTGTGGGCAACTCTCTGGCATTCCAGCTGACCTTGCTGGGTTTCGCCTCATCTATCAGCCACCCTGTTTTTTATGAGGAGAGATATCGATAAAACTGTACTCTATAAAAGTTAGTTTAAAAGCACCCCCCCCCTTTCCTTGGCATGTTGGAGCCGCAGTGAAGCGTGTAATCGTAACACCATGTCCGAGGCTGGAGAGAACTCACAGGCCAAATTGCCTGTGTCATCACCCATGTCTGGCCGTGAAATACTGGGCCTGACGTCATCGCCCCTCACGGAGGGAGGCAAGTGTTCTCTGGGAGAGAGGGTGGGAAGGCATGTTAACGTGGAGAGAGGGGGTTCCTGCTGGGAATGGTGGATCTGCTCAGATCGTTATATCCTATTCCCTTGATAAGCATTTAAAATTATTACCTATTCCTTTTGCCCTTTAAATTTTGCTTCCGCTTTCTTCTGTTCTCTTCCTCAAGTGTGCCCATCTCCCTCTCTTCATCTTGTCCTGTTTTGTTTCATGGCCATAAACTGTCTCAGTGATAACTTCTCTCAGCCTTGTAGCGAACTACAGAAATCTTCTAGTATTTAAGATATTTCTACAAGGTCAATAGAGGTGAAACATGATCACTCTTCCAATGGTGCAAAGATGCAAAATCATAATTTACTCATCCTCATGTCGTTCCATGCATGACATTCTTTCTCCTGTGAAAGACATAAGATGATAGTCAATGGGGTCCACTGTTGTTGTTTTGGACACCATTGATATCCACTGTGTTTATAACAATAGCTGCAACCAGTTTGGTTTTGTTAACTAAAAGTAAAGTAAGTTTTCCTGTAAAAAAAAAAAAATTACGGGTAAAAAGCTGAGCTGTAATAAAGAAAATCTTGACCTTAAAAAATTTGAAATATTGGCTTAGGAACTAACTGATATAAAGTTTAAGTTCTAAAATGACTAGAACTGAAATATAAAAAAGGCATATCAAAATATAACTAAATTCTATAAAGTTATATAAACAACCTTTAAAACATCTTTGTATGTTGCACAGAAGAAAGAAAGTCATTAAAGTTTGGAATGACATGAGGGTGAGTGAATGATGACAGAATACAAATTGTTGGTGAACTGTCCCGAAGGAAACTGTCATTGATATCCTATTATGATAGCAGGATCTTTGATGCTGTTGTTTGCGACTGGTTACACAAGTTGTTTTGTAGACTGGCAGCAGCTGCCATGGATGCTGATGAATGACTACTTTCCCCTTTTTAAGTGTGTGATACATGAAATATGACTGGGATCATCTGTACCTGATCCACTGTAAGATCACCAGAGGGGAAAAAAGCATTAACTATAACCTTGAGTTTCTGATGTGCACACACTGAGTGCTGGCTCTCCAACTCTGTTTAACATATGCACACACACACACATACATTTGTGGTTGTATATCTGTTTCATACGCCCCCTCTCAACCATCTGAAACCTGACCATAAGACTGGCCCCATTCAGGGGCTGAATAGCACTATGGAATAAATAGATGAACCAGGTCTATTTATAATCCCTAAGCTGTGTTTATTCTAAAGTAAGATGACTAAGAAAGACACTTCTCAGAACAGTAGTTTCATTTCAGCCATGCACCTCAGAGGCCAAATCCAACTGGAGATGTGCGTCAAGTCTCATAACCCTGTGGTCTCAGTTACATTTTGGACCCTGTTAGGCTCTGGCATCCACCGTATATCTCACCTTCATCACAATACTGTGATGTTGCCTGGCTGCAGTTCAGTTTATCTGGCATGACGCAGTAAAGATAGAGAATGACATTTGTAGGATAAAATTGCACATTTAAGTAAGAGAGCGACATTAACATTATTAAAGGAATATTTAGATTTCTGTTGACCATTAAAGGCCACATAAGAGACAACACAGAGTTCTCATATTGTTACTGATTTTTTTAAAGACATTCAAAGAAGATATAGTGTGTCATCCTAAATACTTTATAACTGCAGCTTGTTAAGATACTCATAATTTACTCGTTTGAATAGTTAAAACAAGCTGTTCTTAACAAAAGGAACCACTTAAGGGGGCAGCACTTTTTAAATATCCATCTATTCAATAAATCACTCATAATTTAATCAGCATATTTCTCTGGCACAAAGCAAGATTTTTGAATAACTTAACAATGCCAATTAGGGTGACAGAAATTAACACAATACTATTGTTTATTAGCTTGGTCAGATTTTTTACCAAAATTTTCTTTGAAATTAGTCTTTACTGCTCACCAAAATTGCATTTTAAAAGATACATTAACACAGATATTGTGAAATATATTTACAATTTAAATTTTGAAAAAGCTGAATTTTCAGCATTATTACTTCAGTGTCACACGATTCTTCAGAAATCATTCTGATATGCTGATTTGCTGCTCAAGAAACATTTCTTATTTTTATCAGTGTTGAAATCAGTTGTACTGCTTTATATTTTTATGAAAAACCGTAAAACTATTTTTTAGGACAGTTTAATCAATTGAAAATTCAAAAGAACACCTGTTTCTGTCAGAAATTTTGATCTACCTCACATTTTTTGTTTCTGGTTTCATTCAGCCCAGAAGTATTTTAATATCATTGGCCAACCTCAGAAAGTCTTATTCAATATTCTTATGCAAAAACTCTGCCATCTGCACTAGTGTTTTCCCACATGTTTTAGTTTCTCTAACCATACGTCATACATCAATCGAGTGTTAGACTCTCTATGGTGGATTATAATAACACTGAGATGACCAAATCATTGTACTATGCCAATAATACTTATATTCTCTACTATCTGTTCACAGAGTGAAATAACTTAATATCTTTGTATGATATATAGCCTATAATTTAAATCCATTCCCAATGCTCTCCTAATCTGATATGTGTGACACAGAAAACCAAATCCACCAGATCTGCCTCTTCTATCTCTCTCGTTTCCTCTTTTCTCTTCTGCCGACCCAGCTGGGGACAGCTGCTCCGAATTACCTGGAGGTATTAGTAAGGGTTCCCCCGAGAACGTGTACGAGCAAGAATTACGTGTGGGTTCCGTGTGGCCTCAGTCCATTTTCAGCTGTGATACAATTCGAACCTCTAATCAAGTGTGTCCCCATCCAGATAGGCCAGAAACTCCACTAACCTAACAAACTGCTTACATTCCCAGTATTTGACCACATGAGCTTTGTTTTTCATGCAGCTTTAGGATAATGGAGAAGAAGTAAAGCGAGTGTGAAGGAAAATTGCATAGCATGGAATTTACTCATTTTTGGCACTTCCTCCCTCAAGAGCATCTCCCACCATCACCCTCTGCCTACAAATGAAACAATTTCTAAAAGTCAACCGATGACAGAGGTGTCACGCCTGAAGCCTGTAAAAAGAATGTTTCTAAGAAAGTCAGAGCACATGCAGACCACCTGGATACAGATGTCGACCCACCTGAAAATACAGCTTTTGCTTCTGATCAGAGCAGCAAAAAAAGACCTCTGTACAAACTAACAGATGTATGGGATTCTTTTGCATTTCATTAACAGTTGCAAATGATTATCTAGAATGGTCAGATTTACCACTACTCTGCAAATTTCTGTGAACAAAATCCAGTCATTTCAATAGGAATTGTCACAATGAAAAAGATGGACTGATGGACTTCCAGTAGCAAAGAAATTAGAGGTAAAGGCAACACTTCAGTATAGGAACCAATTCTCACTATCACATTTTATTAACATATTGACTGTTTATTAGCACTTACAAAGCACATATTCTGCATAACCATACTCTACATCCCTAATCCTACCCAATACCTAAACTTAACAACTACCTTAACCAGCTTCCCTACTCAAATTTTGTATCAGGTTCAAATTTGAAGGACTTTGACACACAAATTCACAAACACCAACCAATAATAAGCCATTTGGTTTTCAGTGACCTCTGTGTGTGTGGAGATTCATAACATGGTCTATTTGGAAAGCAGTTATTTAGGGATGGTTTGTTTGCTAGCCAGCAGAATAGCTTTGGTTGTTCATTTCATCATCATTATTTCACTCAAGGTATTTAGTCCTTTATCTGATACTGTATTTAATATCTGGTCCCTCATTCTTTCACCTGCAAAATTAAGTAGTAATTGAGTAAACAGTAAATGTGACCTTCAAATATAGATGACAAAAGTTGATATCTAAACTGATATTCCACTGTATATGTCATAATTTTATATTTCAGTATGAAAAAATGAAAAAAATAATAACATAAAAACTTTACGGGTGAGTCGGAGAGCACATTCTTGCATTTGTCTCACATTTTGGGAAGCTGTATTATTTTAAAAACAACAGAAAAACATCCTCTGTCTTACTAAAAAGCTTTGTAAGCACTAAAGAAAAGATCACTTCTTCTGGCCCGCTACATGTGATTGCCAACTTCATTTATCAGTGTGATTGATCTGTTCTTTTGTTTTAAATTAGAATATAAACATGTTTTAATTTCAATTTAAGAGTCTAAAAAAGGACTAAAAATTGACTAGTGTCCAAGTGTTTTAGCACCTGAAATCTTGTGAGAGTAATAAAAGTCAGGAGGATATTTATAGCGTAGTATATGGAGAATGTCCAAATCCCCGCTCTGCAATAACGCACATGCATCTGTTAACCACATCAGACCTGCCTTCTCTCTTTTTCATTTGCTCCCTCTCCTTTCCTCTGATAGTAAGGCGAGCTAATCGAAAAGTGTATAGTATCAGCTCCTTCTGATCTCCCACATCACGCTTTCTATTCATTTACACATTCTCTGGCAACCCAGCAGGCCCCTGGCTCCGGATAAATTTAGCTCACATTCACCTTTAAGAAGTTAAATGAAGTTTGATATCAACTTCAGATTATTATTGATACCGCTGGGTGACAGGCCAGTGTTATCTGGCCAAGTAAAGTCACACATAAACAGCGATTTATATGATACCCATTCAATCTTAAGTGCCAAGCCACTACTTCATAAAAAGGATTTTTATTCATGTAACCCTTTTCAGTGTTGATTTCACATTTTACAGTGCTCAGGTTACTGCATTGCTACACAAGTAGTAGTATAATAGCATGTTTTAACCAGGCACAATGTGGCGAGTTTTGACAGTCTTTTCAGACTGAACACAACTTTTTAATACTTAATACTTACTGTGTATTTGTCCACCTTTGTCTTCTAAACTGTTTCTGCTATCCAACAGGTTCACCGTCTGAAAACACAAACAAAAGGTGTCAAAATGACTGAACTACAATTTGTACATTTTCTCAGCAACAGTCCTTGCCAGTGCAAAATTTGCCATTACAATACTAAGGTGTTGTGAATGGTTGCCAGGATGTTGCTAGTGTGTTCTGGGTGGTTTCTTATTCCTCTTTTATGATACTGCTGTCACTAGATATGTTTGAGGGTCTCTCCTTTAATTTAAACCAGTCGTTCTCAACCGTTTTGACTCAAAGACCCCTTGTCCAACAAGATTTTTGAATGAAATTGAAATAAAATTAATTAACCTTGATTAATTTTGAGATTCCAGAAGAAGTTCTGTATTCCAGAACTGTATGTTCTTGAAAATAAAAACAAAGTAATTGAGGGAAAATAAAAAGAAATATGACATATCTTGATTTTTTTATTTATTTAATGTAGATTAGCATTAGATTATTTCAATATATTCATAATAATTAATCGATTTAAAGTCTTTCTGCAGCCCCCTTAAAGGATTGCTGGTTGAGCCTCTGGCTGAGAACCAGTGATGTAAAACTACATTTTACTGTTTAATATGTATTATTTTTACCAGTCAATTAACTTAATCGATTACTTATAAAAATGACGCACTTCCTCTCAAAAAGCCACATAATTTGAGGCATCATTCATGTCTGCAGAACAAAAAGTGAGGAACGAGTTACACACCCACATTTAAGGATAAAAGTTTTGTTTATATCCCTTACCAAAGGTATGAGCAATAATAATAGTGGTGCTCAAAAGTTCAACTAAAAACAGAAACTTTAATGTTTTATTGGAGCAGCTAGCATGCAGCACTATGTTATTAGAGGACTTTGGTGTGAAGGAATTGCTGGGTCGCTCTTGCACAGCCAGTGTGCTGGTGGTATTTTTAAAGATTCATCAGTGACCACAACTACTTTTCACAGCCAGCCTGAGCAAGATTCATCAGAACTCGAGAGCATGTGTGTGCCTGGCCATATCCAAGGTGTTGAGAGCATGTTTGGAGAGAAAGAAGAGCAGACATTCGAAATAACGTTGCTAGTAAACATGTGAAAGAGTAAGAATGAGTGAGTGTGAAGGACGGGGATACAGCAACATTGAAAATGTGTGTTTGAGAGAGAAAGAGAGAGCATGTGTGTTTCTGACTATATAAATCATTTCAGCGCAAGCTGCAGCCCGCTCCCCGATCTATCCCAAGATAAGCCTTCTCAAATCTCCCTCCGACATCATCTGGCTCTTCACTGACTTCTCAGGTTCATCTGGAAGCAAGTGTGTGTGGATTGCTGCAACTGTAGATGGCATTAAAATTAAATAAATTTACATCTCTATAAGCTGATACATAATTGTTGATTTTCACAGATTACAGTCAAAATTAAATATTAAAATACACATTAAATACATATTATATGTATGTAAAATGTATTGGAGATGATAAAACAGGACAATATTGGAAAACATACAGACAATTTTATTTAGTATCTGATCAAATAAATGTGTGTGTGTGTGTGTGTGTGTGTGTGTGTGTATATACAGTAGAGTATATGTATGTACATACACATCCATTCATCCTGCTTCACAGAGGATGGTTTCGGTTGCAAAAGTACAGAGGAGAGTGTGAATTTTCAATTTAAACTGCTTTATCCACATGTAAAGGGCATGTGGGTGGACAGGGTGATTTTATCAGGGGGGATTGAGAGAGTTCAGGGAGTAAGAAGAGAAGAAAACAGCAGATGGACTTTGGATCAGTCTCACAGTGACTTGGCAGTCAGATTTCATACTTTGCACGTATGGGGTGATTCTCTCGTTCAGTCATACAGACACACACACACACACACAGTAAAAAATAGACAGATCTTGGAATGATTTAAATTTTAGGATTCTTTTTCAAGAATAAATGTTCTGACATATTCTGAGCATAATGCAAATAAATGTAAATAAAGTGCTTTACTCTAACTGTGGATTTTGCTAAAATGTATTATTAAATCCTCTGTACTTACATATATACTCAGAAATTCCTTGCTGTAATACTGACCACAAAACATTAACATTACCATAAGGGCAGATAATCGAAATAAGTAAAAACAGCATGTGTGTTCATATATTACAGGTACAAGATATATAGCTGGTAGAAGCATCAGTCATCATATTCAGGCACTTGTCATAATAAAATGCTGTGAATGATTTGTCAGCAGCTCCATGGGCCAGCCTGGGCAACAGAGTGTGTTTTTTGGAGCCTGGGCTTTTGCACGGGCAATATAACACAATTAGGTTACATTAGCCGTTACTTTTCCCAGTAGAGATATACTTAATGAGCTGGACACATCTCCAAACCCAGCGCCAACACTCGCACCTCACACCTCAGGCGATGGGGCAACAAGAGTGTGAGTGTTTTTGTGGTCAGGCGCATCATGGATATAAACCAGACTGAAATACATATTAGCGCCAACATGTTTACAGTCCTTGGGGAATGTTATAAAAAAGAATTTTATATTACACACATACATTTTGGCTAAAATTTCTAAACTTCCCAGCTGAGATGTTCCTCAAACAGCAGCATCATTCATTAACACCTCCATTAGATAACAACTGCCCATCCGCTCATGTCCCTTCTACTGTGTGCTCATCTCAACATGCTTAGCTCAGACCCATGTGCCTACAAGATTTGACCAGGAATGCTACTGATCAGCACAAAGTCTCAAGACTTATCACTGTACTGTGTGATCAGAGTTATTTTTCACAGTTGCCAGAGATAATACGGCTGGTCATGTGATGGACATGGGATGCCAGGGAGGTCTGAGCAGCCGAGAACAGAACCAGCGGCCTTCAGCCCTGTCTGGAATAGCAGTGTTAACAATCACCATACGAACAGCGATGCAACCACGAAAAGCATTGACGTCACTTTACTGTACAACTACAGGAATAACACCACTGACCCAATTCACAAGGATCTCGAATTTAGATTGCAGTTAAATAAAGATCATCACTTTACACGTGATTTTAATTCAGAACCTTATTCTAAGTGTTCCTCCACTCAAATTGTACTTGTTCGCTCAGGACCCGGTGTCACACAGAGTCTTGTGCCAGCAGTTTTCACAGAACCCACAGTCTGATCATATCCACAGGTTGAGGTGTTAAATAATACTATTTTAAGTTTTATCAACACATGGATAATTTCTTAATTAAACATATTAATTTGTTAATGACACCTAATAAACCTATTCTCAGATCATGAAGTAAAAATAAATAAATAAATGAATAAAATTAATTAATTTTGTTATGATGAAATATGGGAATGTTATGATACTTCTAGTGTATATTTCACACTTCTATGTAAAATACCAATAAATATAACTACACACGAAAAATAAATTAATTAGATTTCTTCAAACTGATGTGCTTCCCTGTCACTTTTCATTTCTATCATGACCAAATATATGTGTATATATATATATATATATATATATATATATATATATTTACTTAATTGTTTTCTAAAATGCTTGGCATGATAGTAATAAAAGCAGTATTGGTGTCATTAAAAATATAAAATAATTAAACAAATTATATTTTTAAGCATTTTTTAAAATAAAGGTTTTCAAGGAAAAGAGCAAACTATAATTTTAATACAATATACATTTTATATAAAAGTATTATACAGGAAAGTTCTTGAGAATTTAACATTTCATAAATTTCTAATTAGAATTGATTAAAATCATTTTAAAAAATAGTTTAAAGCTATTATGTGTCCTTTAAAATGAAAATGATTGGGGTATAAAAAATGTTTAAAACAATCCTATAGGACAGAAAAGCTTCCCTAACTGAATAATAAAACACACACACCTCCACTTTTTCTTGATGGTAAATTCTCCAACTCTTGGGGGTTGTAATGGGCTTTCCAGGCTAAATTAAATAACATGTCTTCAGAAATAAGGTGCAGAAACACACTTAATGTGGTGCAGGAGAGATGGCAGAATAGAAAAAGATCCACAAAATGCTGCCTTTGGACTGTCAATAAATATCAATCATAAAAGTATATGTGTAAATCTGTTTAAAAATATATTTTAAAAGTACTTGAGGTTCCTAAATCGCAATTTTAATATGTAATTCCCCATGCCATGATCTGGTCAGCAGGATAGTGACAGAGACAGAGAGAATTCAGAGTGTCAGGACACACGCACAAACCCCAAACATTCAGTGACTGACCTTATTAACTCAGAACAGACACTAACAGAGCTACCGGTCATCCCTCTCATTAACACAGCCCTGGGGTACGGACAAGGAAAAGAGTGGCAGCTGCCCATAGGGAGCTAAAGCATTCTCAGAGCACAGACTCATCTTCCCTGAATTAGCTCCGGTGACCCTGCAGACCCTCTGCTGTAGGGAGGTGATCTCCACCTGCCTCAGCCCAGACATGCACCAATAACAATAATTCTGAATGCCTGCTTAATGGAAACTATTAAATCAGAGAAGGCTGCAGTTCAAAACGTACAGTATATGTATGTGATACTGAAGACTGAAGCATTAAGTGTTCTTTGAGATGAAAATAGGCCCAAGTGTTTCAGTCTAGGAGCTGATATGACCTGCAGGTGCTCAGAAACATCAAAGGAAATTCACTTTTGGAATTCATTTGAGCCTTCAGGGCAACTCTAATGCTCACCAGCTTGAGGATTCATCCCCTATGCACTTTAAAACTGAAATAAGTCATCTTTTTCAAAAAAAAGGTTTTTGAATGTGCTTAATGCATAATTTGAATATTCATATGTGCTGTAGGCAGCAAGGCAGAAAACAGACTGTATACTGAGGCCACATGATAATGAAAATAGAACTAAACAACTAATTTGGAACACCTTACATAATCAGCAACTCCTACAAACATGCATCATGTCTGAGAACAGCACTGATGAGAAGTGAATGAGACTTACTGTATCTCACACTTGAATCCAACAGTTTGGTGTTAGCATGTTGCTAAGCTAATGATGTGATACCACAAGCAAAAATATATATAGATATACATCACACACAAATATTGGATTTAAAATTACTGTTTTTAATTATATTAAACTAATTTAATTGATACTTTTATATGGTATATATACACAACCGTTTTAAAGTTTAAAACAAAGTCTCTTATGATAGTAGGCCTAATACTATTACATAAGAATACAGTAAAAACAACAATTTTGTTATTACTATTCTTACAGAAATATTATTACAATTTAAAATAACAGCTATTTCAATATGTTTAAAAATGCAATTTATTCCTCTGATAGCAAAGCTGAATTTTCAGCACTCATCACTCCAGTCTTCAGTCACATGATCCTTCCGAAATCATTTAATATGGTTCTAAAGAAACATTTCTTATTATTATCAATGTTGAAAAAGTTTCGCTGCTTAATATTGTTGTGGAAACAGTGATAATTTAATAGAAAGTTCAAAAGAACATTGTGTTACTTACATATATTACTTATTATATGAATATTATATTTAACATTATAAATGTCTCCACTATCATTGTTGATCAAATTAATGCCCCAAACCATTAAATAGCATTTCTCCGACTTCATCCACAAACTTCTCACTGATCTTGTCACAATGCATTCTGGGATTACATTATCTGTTCCTCTATACATATAAGTGCATCTATGATGCCCAAAAATGCTGTCTACATAGGCAGCTCACTAGGTTTTGGAACAGAGCAAGTATGAGGAAACTAAGTACAAGCACAGAGGAGCATCATTAACGACAAGGTCTACACCAGCGAGGTCTTTCATTTGAAGGGCTCTTCATTTATAAAATGATTATTTGTTTCACAGATGGCCACAGATTTGCGTGTGTCCCTATTATGTCATCCAGCCCACAGAAAAATTCATTTCCTCTTAAAAAATGAGAAAAGCAGGAAGACTGGTTTGTAAAAGTGAAGAGGGCCTCACATTGACCATACTGTGCCTCTCACCGCAAATAAGAAATAAAACTTTGGTAAGAACAAAGCCCAAAGACACAATAAAAGGTTGAATTACAACAAAAAACCGCAGAGTATCACTCTAAATTGGAATTATAATACTTTGAATGAATGTTATACCAGACTTTACATCAAAGTTATATTATAGAGCACATTTCCATCTCACAGGCCTTGGAGGGATGGATAGATGGACAGCAGTGCCAAACACTGGACACCAAACTCAACCCTTGTTACATGCTTTAAATGGTGAACGTTCATGACCAAAAAGAGAGGTTATATATTATAAATAAGATTTCATTTTATTGTTATACTAAATTCAAAGCTATGATAATAGCTGTACTGAAAAGGGACTCACATTTAGAAGTGAGTCTGTTGCACTGTACTTCTTGTACAACCTACAATTTTGAATTTAGTTTAATAAAACATGAAAGAACATACATACTGTATATGTCCTTTTGGTCTAAATGATGTTACAAAGGCCTTTCACAGTGCTTTTACATACTGTGCCAGCAGAGGGAGTTTTGAGTGTTCCTTTCACACAAAACACTTGCTTACTGAATGAAAAAAATAAATCTCTCATACTCTAGTACAGAAGTGCAAAGTGTGAATGAAACGACCTCCCTTTACTTTGCATTTCTTAGTATGTCTTTGTGTTTTTCAGAGAAATATTTAATTCTGAAGTATGCATATCCTTTATGTAAATATGAATTACTCACTTTCATTCAGAAGGGAAAAAATATAGGATAAACTGCCATTTATGAATACTTCTATAGTTAGCTCAAAGTGTGGTGAAATAAAATAAAGGTAGATTTAAGCTCACGGAGTGCGGGGTGTTAAGTACACCTGTTGTGGGCTGAGAGCAGCGAACTCGGCAGATGAGTTTGGCAAGGTCGGTTCAGATCACGCGGGGGCCCCCATGGTCTCTGTGGATCTCCGGTGTGAATCCTCATGGATTGCACGAAACCTGTCAATCACAGAAAGGAAAACATCTCAGGTTGGCTTCTGCTGTCTCTCTGAATCTGCAGGATAGATGAGCGTCACATTAGGCTGATGCAGTGACATTCTCACAGTGGCGTTGTAACAAGATAATGATCTTAAAATATTACACTGACACTGAGAAAACATTTTGCACACTGGCACGTCATGAAGGATAATATTCATAGCATACCGCAAAGCCTCCAAACTTTCGCTTGCAGGTGATCATGCACCTCCTCTTGTATATCATATCTAATACGAATTGTTGCTAGAGCTTACTGAAAGTATTTAAAGTGAAACTAAAAATAAATATTCGGTCATCATTTACTCACTCATGTTGTTCCAAACCTATATGACTTTCTTCTGTGAAACAGAAATATATATTCAGTCCAGTGTTGTTGTTTTGGACCCTATTGACATTTAATGGGTTTTCATTCAAGAATTTTCTTCCATTGATATTTCCTATAGTTTTTTCCCTGTGGTGGAAAATAAACCAGAGAGAAATGTTTATTATTCTTCAGTTTGATAAGGTTTATCACGGGCTGAACTGGACTGAGAATAGATATGTCACAGAGGTCTGTTCCCTTCCTGAAGTTAAGCCCAGATTAGGATGGTGTGACTTCAGTGAAAAACAGGGAATCCTGGGAAGTCAGAGGCCACACCTGTGGGACTAACTCCTGACCTCCTTGTGAGCTGAGAAGAGAGTTCTGAGGGGGTGAAACAGAAAGAAGGACACCAAGATGATTGAATTTTGTTTTCCTGTCAGAAGAGGTTAGAGGATTTAGACCAAAATCAACCGCCCCTCTTTATCTATCACCCCTCATCTCCCTATTTTTCTCTGCACCCACCATTGTATAGAGTACAGTGCAGCTGTCCCTTTTCCCTCTAATTTTTCTCTGTCAGATTTCAGCCTATAATTAGCAGAAAAGACCTCATTGACTCCTCACGAATGTGAATGTGTCTAGGCTGTCCAGAACTAATAGAACTAATCCCCCTCCTCCTCCTGGACATTGGTGGGCTGACAGGTTCACAAGTGTACAATGAGCGTGGTTTGGTTTCTCAACATCCACTTAAACCCCAGCACAGTATACCTTAGCAAGCACCAAAGCCACGAATCTCTGATCAGTTACAGACTCATGTGCTCCCCATGCACTCTGATAAACATCTTTACGTACTGGAATTACATCTGTGCTAAATGACCAAAAAGTTTAGACCAAAAAGTTATTTTCATAATGAAATACAGTGGCAGTGCTGGATAAAATTAACACACACTTAACAAGAAGTGAAACATTCTAGTTGAAAAAAAGACTTGCATGTGACAGCCTCAAGACAGGGTCAAAAGTCAATACTTCAGACTTTATATGCAAAGTGACTTAAAAAAAAAAAAAAGCAATAATGAAAACTAGACTGTAATAAAGGGTTTGCAATTTTTACAGAAAAACCCCCACTAATGCTACAGTAAAAACTTTATTGCTTTATTTATTACCAATATTTTTTTTTACCTTTATTACCATTGCATTAAATGCCATTTTACTGTATAAAACTGACAAATGTTTTGTGTTTGTTTTATGTAGTTCATTTTTATTCCATTATTTTAGTGGCATTTGTTTCACCCTAAAGGTGTTTTGTCTTTATGTGTCTACTGTATATACTGACCATGTTTTATGGATAAACCATTTACTCTGAACGCTGAATCATTTTGTGGCTTTCTATTTGTGCCATCTGCATTATTATGGTGGTTAATGTGAATTGAATTGTTTTATTGTAATATTTTTATCATTATAGTCCTTGTCAGCAAAGTAAAATAAATATGTGAGAAAAGGGGCTTCCTTTTGTTAAACTGTATCCAACCAGTCTCACACTCAGCTAATAATGCATACATAAACTTAACTGAAGGTCAGTAAGGTGATAAAAAAATCTGAAATCCTACCATAACAATTTCCATTTTAAATACAGTTGTGTAAGTCAGCGTGAAAAATACGACAAATGCAGCAAGCATTTCATATGCAGTAATATTTCTGTTGAAATGTGATATTAATCCCTGTATAAACCGTGTCATTCATAACATTACAAAGTCATACTCATTTTCCCCCTTTCTCACACTTCGTTTGGGAATTATCCAGGGTTAGGGTGGCTTTCCTCTGTTCCACAGGCTTTGTGTGCTTTAGCCGTGTCTCCTAAAGCCTTACGCTTCGATTTCTACAGCTAAATGTCATATTTATGCAGGCAGATGCAGTTATCCGCCATGAAGAGCAGCAAATGCACTTACTTAAGTCCAGTTGCCTTTACTGAAGGTTATTTTACTAATAAATGCAATTAGCACACTATAATGCCAATACACTTGATATTACTGGACTTGTTCATCTGGCACCAGTCATGTTTCTTAATTGCGGAGGAGTTTGCGTATGGAGCATGTGTTTTAATTAATGTGTCTATAAATAGCATGCAATGGTTGTAAACAGAAAAAGAAACCCTTATACTTGTCACAGATGCAAAACAAACTCTCAAAATAAATATTCATATAAATACACAATTTTAATTATATTTATAATAATGTATTTTATCAAATATATTTATATAAATTAAATATTAGATTTTATTTTATTTTTTAATATGTGTAATATGTATAAATAAATGTATATAAATCAATTGAGACACAGCAAAAAATAGGTCATGATACTTTGACTGACATGTTCATATGGAGGGACCTGTACCTTGGCAACCAAACTTTGGTTGCTAGGATAACATGGGCAGATGGATGGAACGGCTGATTTTCCACAGTGACTGGCTAGTTTTGTGGGTGGGGTTGTGGGGGGGTTGGGCATGACAGTCTTGATTCTCCCCACACGAGTAAGAGAACACAGCGAGATGACTTGACACTGAGAAAATGTATTAGATTCAGGGGACGAATAATTAACTGACGTCAGCTGGCGGGTAAGAGCAAAGGTTGAGCTGCAAATATAGCCGAGTTTTTTTCCCCCCAATAAATCGTCTGTGGGCGTGTAAGAGCGATAGGAATGGCTGAATATGTCAAACGGACCGGTCCAGCACTCTGATTAATGTGACAGAAGTCAATGCTGAAATAGAACATCAAACACACATCACAAACAGCAGATCATTCCTCTCTTCTGGGAGAGAGAGCTCTGAGGATACTATAAACAGCCGTTATTGGTGAAAGACACACAGCAGAGGAGAGTATCTGTACAAGTAACCTGTGGTTTTAACATCTATAAAGTCAACTTCACTGTCAAAGTCAAATCATTCAGGTGTGGATATCTGCCAACATATAGGACTCTTCATTCATGTGATTGTTAAGTTACAGCCATATTACTGTATATGAAGTGTCCTGGATGTGATGTAAAAACTGCTAAATTTAAAGAGATAAGTCACCCAAAAATGAAAATTACTCCATGATTTACTCACCCTTAAGCCACCCTAGGTGTATATGACTTTCTTCTTTCAGACGAATTCAATGTCCTGGCTCTTCCAAGCTTTAGAATGGCAGTGAATG
>NW_015505207.1:772096-801882 GCF_001515645.1 Sinocyclocheilus grahami | reverse complement strand
AGATGGGGGAGGATGGGGGGGGGGGGGGAAGCCCAAAAAACTGCATCCATACATCACAAAAAAGTTCTCCACGTGGCTCTGGGGGGTTAATAAAGGCCTTCTGAAGTGAATCTATGAGTTTGTGTAAGAAAAATATCCATATTTAGAAATTTATAAACCGTAATCTCTAGCTTCTGCTAACTGTCGGTTTAAAAGTAAAAAAAAAAAAACTGGCAGCTGTAAGTAAAAACAGTGGGAATGTTATAGGCTAGTTGTTACGTGATGGGGATATGACTAATATATTTTAATGCATGTAACTGTCAAAAATGGCTTGTTTAATTTAAAGTTAATTGCAAGTTGCCAACTGTAATGAAATTTAGATAAAAAGGACACATTAACATTGTAACCTACTGTACACAAACACCATTAGGATAACACACATAACATGATAGTCACACAAACAAAACATTAAAACACTCAAATTAACACAATGAATAACAAAAACTGAATTAAATATGCCTTTAAAATCTACACTAATGTTCATGCAGAGCATTCTGAGAGGCCCCCTTTCCTTTCCCTTTAAAAAAATAATGTAACAATGTTTTACCATAAAAAAATGCATGAAATACATACAAATCTCGTTTATAAACTTAAACTATATATTTAATATGTAACGTGATACAAAATAGTATAATATCAAAAAACATATTTTACCAACTCTGAATCAGATTATCAGTGAGACCCTTTGCAGCTATACATTAACATATATGGTTGACTAGGAACAGGATCTGTAATAAATCTGAGCCACTGCAAAACCAACTGGAAAAAGAACTGGCGTCAAAAGCATTTAGCATATCTGTGGCTTTAAACGGTCCAATACCGTAAAATTAGCACCTTTATGAAAAGACGTAAGCGTCTGGACAGGAACCAGCCAGAGCATTGGGGGATATTTTGGCAGCTGCCGAGGTAGCGGTTAATGATAGAGCTGATAATATAGTTTTTATTGACCTGTCAGTTCTTATCAGAGACTTTCTCTAAAAACATCCATCGCCTTTCAGCGCCACTCTTCAAAGGTCAAAAAGTGGAGGAGGCTGCCGCAGGGGTCAAAGTTCAATTGACTTGTTCTGAATTGGCAGGAGGAGATTCAAAAAAATATCAAGTTTTTAAACAAGGAGAACTTAAAGTGTCAAATTTTAACAAAAGATTTTTGACCTAGTGCCAGCGACCTCATTCTTGCTATGTGGTCCTAAAGCATCTTCGAAGAAAAAAAAACATTAGGCTTGGTTTTTGAGTGAAAACGATCAAATACCTCTGACTTCAAATACACATTGCTATTTAAAGAGGGCTGCTCATGTTGACAGATCCAAACAAGAAGACATCATGCAGATACAAATGGCTCAAACCCAGTATACAAGTTGCAAATCCTGACAACTTTGCGCATGAAGTTAGGTTCAGTTTTAGCCTCCAAAATAAACCATAATTCCTTGGCCAGCCCTCATACTTCATAAAGGCCCAGTGTAGTTATCACCTAAAGTGTGAACCCACTGCTCTCACACTGTTTTTTATAAACAACAGGGCACTGCCAAGTACAACACGCACAATTCCAACTATTTACTATAAAAGATTTAATCTCAGACTGTAAACATAAAAAATATCCTGTCTGCCACAGGCAAAAAAATAGCCCTCTTGCAGGTCCATCTTGGTCCATCTTAGTTTGACTGATGAGAGGAATGTGCAAACTTGTCAATTTACGGATACTTTTTCTACTTTCTTAAGTGGGTTTCCAAATGTTGCTATAAAGGTGAAACTGAAACTAGACACTAATATATTGCTAAAATAATTACTAGCCATTATTATTTGCAACACAATTGTCTCAAGTGTTAGTAGTACAAAGAGAAAATTATTAAAAATGTATAAACGCCCATTTATACCAAAAACTATAATAACGCTCTAATGTTATAAATTCAAAAGAATAGCAATATCCAGACCACAACTATAACTATAACGGCACAGAGAATTGATATCACCGAAGTCACTGTCAGACTGATTTTTTCCAACTGATGAATGATAAAAACATTGACAGTCAATCAAAAATCCATCCTCAAGCATTTAAGGTGACAGATTACTCAAGTACAGTGCATGCTTATAATAATCATAACATGCGTTATTCTGTAGTAGTTATCTTTATAGCTATCATTCTTGATGTGAACGGACCTTAATTAAAGATGTCCGTTTCTAAATGAGTGCAAGAGATGATTTATGGTGTTTGAACAAACTGAACATATTCCTTCATACCACTGCAGTGGTAAACAAACATTACCAACCTGCAGGAGTGAAGAGTGCTTCCACCCTTTGTTCCTGACACCACACACACAGAAAATGATGACCCCTGCCATCAGCTTCCACCCCTTTGTGCTGAAGCCAGAGTTCCATAATAAATCATGCAGGCAAGAGATTGATGTGCGCGATGTGGAATCTTCATGTGATGTGATGATATCTAGACCACGTACATGTGGTGGCTGCCCTTTCACATGCCGAGAGAAGCTTCTGTCTCTGCTTTTAGACCTTCCATACACCCGGACCCTTTAATGTGAAAAGCTCTCGCCGCTGTAATTTGTAGCCTGCTGAAACTGTGAGGAGATTCATGGTAGGAAAATAGATGGTGGAATGTAACCATAGGTTGGGTAAATATTCAATACATAAGATTAGTTTTGAAGGGGCTGGGAGATATGACCTCCTAAATGAACGTTCTTAATCCATGCTGAAAATGGATGCCAGTAAATGAAGCACTGACAGCTAAAGGATTCACGCAGTCATGTGGAGCAACAATAAAAATGAGAAGTGACTTAGAACCTTATTATGGTACAAACTAAAGAACTAAATACAGTTGATGCCACAAATCTGTGCTACTTGCAAAATGTTTTATTATTTTTTGATAAAAGCATCTGCCAAATGCATAAATATAAATATAGGTAGGCTGAGGTATTTATTTGGCCCAAATTATGGTTCCTCTAATACAGTGTTTCTCAACCCTGGTCCTGGGCGCCCCCCAACACTGCACATTTTGTATGTCTCTCTTATCTGACACACCCATTTCAGGTCCTGGAGTTTCTTTTAATGAGCTAATGAGTTGAATCAGGTGTGTTTGATTAGGAAAACACATAATGTGCAGTGCTGGGGGGCGCACAGGACCAGGGTTGAGAAACACTGCTCTAACATATACAATTAGAGAAACCATCATTTGGGTCAAATATGTGGGAACATTTTTATTTGAAATGCTGCAACCTACATATACTCTACCATTCAGGGTCGGTAAGTCCCTGATGTTTCCATAAGATTGCATTTTTGTGATCCTAAACCACAAAATCAGTCATAAGGGTCAATTTTTCGAAATTGATACATAAAAGTTGAATAAATAAGCTTTCCATTGATGTATGGTTTGTTAGGATAGGACAATATTTGGCCGAGATACAACTATTTGAAAATCTGGAATCTGAGGGTGCATAAAATCAAAATACTGAGAAAATTGCCTTTAAAGTTGTCCAAATTAAGTTCTTAGCAATGCATATTACTAATCAAAAATTAAGTTTTGATATATTTACGTTAGGAAATTTACAAAATATCTTCATGGAGCACGATCTTTACTTAATAAAGAACTTCTTTACTTCTTTACTTGATAATTTTGACCCATACAATGTTTTTTTGTCTATTGCTAAAAATATACCCAAGCGACTTAAGACTGGTTTTGTGGTCCAGGGTCACATATGTGTATTGTCTTCTATTTTAATATATTTGAACATGCAATTTATTAATGTGGTGGTAAAGCTGAATTTTCAGCGGCCATTACTCCAGTCTTCAGTGTCACATGGTCCTTCAGACATTTGTGTTGTGTTGCTTAATATTTTTGTGGAAACCACAATTTTTTTAAGCTTTCTTTGATAAATAACCAGTTTATAAGAACAGCATTTATTTGAAATGGAAATCTTTTGTAACATTATAAAGATCTTTGCTGTCACTTTTCATCTATTTAATGCATCCTTGTTGAATAAAACCATTAATTTATTTTAAAAAAACAAACAAAAATTCTTTTTTTAATGGTAATGTGTATGTGTGTGTGTGTGTGTGTGTGTGTGTGTGCATCATTAAGTTTTGTTTTTTTAAAGAAATTAATGGTTTTATTCAGCAAGTATGCATTAAATAGATGAAAAGTGACAGCAAAGAGAAAGCAAAGAGATGTGTTATATATAAACACATATATTTATATACAATAAATCAATAAATACAGCTTAATAAACTTGTTATTTGTTGAGAATAACAAATTTATTAGACCACCTGTCATAATAAAGAAAAAACACAAATATTTTAGAAAACTGTCAAAAACCTGTTTAAAACTAAAACTTGGAATTAACTTCTTTTTTTTTACTGTTATTTATTAGGCAAATAACAAACTGAAACAACTAAATAGTCTTTATTTACACATAAAAACCAAAAAACTTAATATCTTGTATGGCCTCCTTTGGCCTTGATAAAAGCTTGCGTTCGTGCTGGCATTGTTTTTATGTACTTTTCCACAATCTCTGTTGTTATTGACTGTAATTGGGCATCTTAATAAAACAGTTAATAAAATACTGTACAATTTTTTCTGCATTTCTTGTAAAACAGTAAATTCGAACATTAATAGATAACAATAATAATCACATTTTAACATTAGAAATACTAATGTGACCAAAGTGCTTATACATACGGGTGGATTAACCATTACATTGATTTTGGTAATAATCAGTAATCATATGGGCTGAGCAACATAGCAGTATATACTGTATATATATATATATATATAATACTGTCATGTTGCTCAGCCCATATGATTACTAATAACTTAGATTACTGATTAATATATGACCAATAAACCCTAGACTGATCCTCACTATCAGCTCACTTCTGGCCATCACTTCACGCTGATGACTGTGACCTTAGTTCAGCAGCTCTGCTGGCCGATACTCATCTCCCTCATCACTCATCACCAGCACTGAAGCACAGTAATTACTGGCCCTAAACTCATCTCCACTCAGACTTCAGACAGAGATTGTCCACATGCAGCGCTAACTCCCTAACCAGATGTCACAGTGTACATCTTACTAGGTATCTGCATATCAAATTGCTGTCCAGAACCGTAACTGAACAGAACAGTGACTGCAGGAAGGTCATATTAGAACAGCTGAGGACAGGAGTTGCATTTCTCAGGTTGAAGCTCTCTAGGCCTCTGTTCCTGATAGTATGAACCGATTGCTTTGTTTACTCAATGGCCGACTGACAAAACTGAAAGTTTCTGGCTAGCCATCTTCATAATCTTTTCTAAACATATTTTGGTATTCAGAGCTACAAAACGTATTAATTAAACAGTGTCATCAGGCTGATGCTGTCTGAAATAAATATAATGACCTGTAACGACACATGTGTGGTGTAAACTATCAGAAATGTGGCACCAGGACAGAGAGAAAGATATCCTCCAATATTAGATTACATTAGCCCGCTCTCTCAAGTACAGCGATGGTCACGTTGTGTCGTGGCCTCCTTACTCTGTACCGTAGTGCTCACCAGAAGCCAATGGAGTTTTAAATATGCTGTTTGGATTTAATTATGCTCTGCTCTGCTCTGCTTCAGGGAACATCGAAGCTCCGCATACCCGTAATGTTATCTCTACAGTCTATCCATTACTAATGCGATTAAAAAAATTACAGGCCAGCTTTGTGACATAATGATGCAGAAAATAAGTCTCAGATCATATAGGTTCACCGCAGGGCACCGCACATAGTACAGCAGATGAGAATATAGCAATTTGTCAAGCTGAATGTAATGAGTAACACCTGCTTCTCAGCACAATGCTGTACACAACCACAGTCACACACTGTATGTAGCCGCATACGCAGCGAGGGTCAGTTGCATTCTCTTGTGACAGAGAACACAGGTGGCCAGTTCACTCAAGCCCAGCTATGATAATCCCCACATCCCATGCCAGTTTGTTCTAACATCAGCTGGCAAGTTTGAAGACCTTGCATTGTAACAGGACAATTACCACAATTCATCTTTGACTTACACGCTGCGTTCATTCTAAGCATTTTCTGGTTGACAGTACTCTTGTTGCAGTTGGCTTCAGGTTATGCAATTTATTAAGCCAACAAGTTGAGCTGTATTTGCACAGAGAAAACAAACAATTAACATAGAATTAATTGATTTTCATTAAAGATATGTTGATCATCCTGCCGAAGAAGAAAGGTTTGTCTCATTAAGAAGCCTTCTGTTTCTCCACCAGCCCATGGTGCTGAAACGGAGGTGTTAAAATGAGGACTTGATTTATTAAGTACTAATTGTTGGTGTGAATGTCTCTGCTCTGGTCTGGTGCGGGTTACTGACAGTCTTCACTGAGTGTGAACTTTTAGCGGCTGGCAGATTCATGGGATGAACCCCTGCTGAGGAAAGAATATTTTTGAAAAGTTGCAAAGTTGTTGCCACCACTCGAAAATCGCCCCTCGCGTCCTAGGGGGGTATTGTTTATTTTTTTCACCTCCAACAAGCTAGTGATTGATGAGAGAGAGAGAGAGGTTGTCTGTGAAAAGAACAGAGGCAGGAGAGAGAGGGAAGTGAGCAGGACATGGAGGTGGAAGAGAGGAACGGGCCTAAAATAAGCCAGTCATGGGTTTGGACTGCTCACAGGTCAGTGGCGAAGATGTGTTCACAAGCCATCACATAGGCCACATGACAGGGATGGCAGACCATTGCTGGGGGCCCAAAAAAAGAGAGGCCCGCAGCTCTATTTATGGAGCAGAAATTCAGCTATGGACACACACTGTCAGCTCATGATGGATCAGTGAGAGAGGCCTGGGATGGGTGGGCAGCAGGGTTATATTATTGCAGCACTGGGGTTTTAGGGGCGAAGATGTGTTCACAAGCCATCACATAGGCCACATGACAGGGATGGCAGACCATTGCTGGGGGCCCAAAAAAAGAGAGGCCCGCAGCTCTATTTATGGAGCAGAAATTCAGCTATGGACACACACTGTCAGCTCATGATGGATCAGTGAGAGAGGCTTGGGATGGGTGCAGCAGGGTTATATTATTGCAGCACTGGGGTTTTAGGGACAACATTTCACCAAGCATGTATGGGCCCCATTCAGGGGACGAACTGAGATCCCGATCATTAGACATCTGTGCTTTTATAGCTTTACTAAAAGAGTGTAATCATGTCAGCAACCTATGTAAAAGTTAGCTTTATCATATTTTGTACAATTCATTAAAGGAATAGTTCACCCAAAAAGGAAAATTTTGTCTTCATTTACTCACCCACATGTTGTTCCAAACCTGTATGAGTTTCTCTCTTATGCTGAACACAAAAGAAGATATTTTGAAAAATTCTGAAAAACCAAACCAAAAATTGTTGATCCCCACTGACTTCCATAGTAGGGAAAGTAATAATATGGAAGTCAATGGGGACCATCAACTGTTTGATAACCAACATTCTTCAAAATACCTTCTTTTATGTTCAACATAAGAAAGAAACTCATACAGGTTTGGAACGACATGAAGACATAAATGAAGACAACATTTTTGGGTGAACTATCCCTTTAAGAGACAAACCCTCTGTAGTTCATACAAAATAACTGCTAAAAATGGTATGTGTTTTATTTTTTTAATGTTTAAACACATCACATTTATATAGCTTCATTCTAATATATTTTATATATAAAGCCTTCATAATCAATTAGTCTAAATTCATTATTAAGCATGGTAAACCTTTTTAAAAAGGTAATTAATGATGTCATGATCAATTTGTTTATGCATGGTGAAGCAAGTTGTTTACACAGATCAAAGCAGGGCTTCCTCTTACAATCTAGCATTTAATACTCTCCACAATGCCATTTTAAAGGTTGCTGAGTATGCCCAGATTTTCTCCAGCACATCTGCTGCAGAGGGTTGAATGCGTTCTCCAAGACTCATCTTTGGAATAGCAGTGATGACCCCTGGAGTGAAAGTCTGCAGATCCCGTTACGACCCCGCTTCAGCCGTCCGGCCTTATGATTTATTTATCTGCTCAGAATTTACAGCTTGTGAAATAGTCTCAGTTAACAGCACAGAGCGGGACGAGACGGGGCGCAGAACAGTGCTGGGGGGCAGGTGGAACAATAGAGCCAGCTTCACGGAAGGCGCAAGAAGGACCTGTGCATGTACCAGCGTTTGCAGCTGGTGTATGCGTTCCTCATGTCTGACGCACCTCACTTAAGGAGGAGCGTATAAATCCAGTCGGTAAGGAGGAGGAGACGTGTCACATAACTGGTTGTCGTTTTTTTTAAGACGTGAGGAAACATCACTCGGCTTGATTTCTTTTTTGAAATACAGCAATACCATGAAAGCTTGTGCTAACATTTATAGATAAGAGCACACAGGGGTCTACTAGTGCCACTGACCCTTACACTCATAAAAATAAAGCTTCTTTATTGACATTGATGGTTCCAAGAAGAACCTTTATCATCCATGGAACCGTTCCATTCCACAAAGGTTCTTCAAAGTGAAAATAAGTTCTTTAGATTACTAAAAAGAAAGAACACCATATTTTTTCTAAGAATTGTTAACTGAAATGGTTCTTCTGTGTCATCGCTGCGCAAGAACCTTTTTGGGACCTTTATTTTTAAGAGTGTACAAAGTTTCAGCTCTGGCCAAAATAGAGACTTTAAAGGACTAAGGCACTGAATATACACAGATTCAATTCACAGATTGTGGTTTATTTTGCTCTAAAACTCAGGCCTCTCAGAAGCATAAGCACAGAGCTTGGAGGTCTGTCAGTGTGTGGCTTAAAAAACCCTCCACATAGCAGAACTCTCCCATACTGTTCACCAATATCATATTTTGCATTTATTTATCTCCTTAATTGATTATAACAAACAGGTTCTTTATTGAAATTATATATTAGATAAATAATGTATGGGTCAAAGAGTGCAAAGAGGGGCTGTGACAAACCACTGTTCTTTAACTTTGTCCTGTTGTGAACTAGGCTGTGGTGAGTGTTTGTGCTGGTGGTTGTGGTCTGGGCACTGCGGGGTCAAAGGTCATAAAGACTTTTGCCTCATAAATGTCTGCTCTGTGCCTGCATGCATGACTCTATGCATATATTTTAATGTAGTGGCTTCCACTGTCAATTGTCTTTCTGTGCTGTCTGGCAGAAGAACATTGTTGGTTTGGAGTTGAATACACTCTTAAAAATAAAGGTGCTTCAAAAGGTTCTTCAAGCGATGCCATTGAAGAACCATTTTTAGTTCCACAAAGAACCATTTAGTCAAAGGTTCTTTAAAGAACCTTTGACTAAATGGTTCTTTGTGGAACTAAAAATGGTTCTTCAATGGCATCGCTTGAAGAACCTTTTGAAGCACCTTTATTTTTAAGAGTGTAGCTGTCGGGGCACCTGGGTATGCATTGTTTGAAATCACAATGTACACTGTGTTACCATCTAAGACCCTGATCTGCTGGCATGAAGTGATGCTTCAGACTGATGTGAAACGGAGTTTAATGAAGAAAATGTGGAGCAAAATGTAACATAAATTGCACATCAATCAACAGGCCTGTCAAAATAATTATGTTCGGTAATGGCTAATAAAATGCTGCTAGTGTCCAAAAAATGTTTTATATATATTAAAAAAGGCAAAATTAAACTAGAGTAATGTGTCTATAACAATTTGTCATGAAAAGTAATTATTATTTGTATTATATAATTAACAAAATTTGTATTTAAAGATATATTATAGTTGTATTATTAAATTCTATATTAATAGTAGTAATTATTATTATTACTTGATAAAATAATAATTATTAATTACAGCAATATTTACACTTAAAAAGATTTTTCAAAGCTTTAAATAAAACATTACTTGAGTACATTTTACAAGAAAATACTACCATTTTCTGCTTCAAAATTTCATGTTCATGTAATTTTGTTTTTTACTTTACTTTTGTAATTGTTTATGAAATTTACTACACTAGCAATTTCTTAGTGAGAATTGATACACTATTTTTTTTACACACCATCTTTATTTCATGACACCATCAAATATGGCATTAGATGTACATTTTAATTTACCTTATTTTCTTAATAGACACTTCCTACTAGATATTTTTTCTTTCTACAAAAACGTTAGTGGTCACAAGGATTATTCTTCCATGCAGTAAGACAATAAAATGACTCAAATAAGAGGAAACTTACTGAAAGTAAGAAGTAAACAAACAACTACCCACCCCAAATGTCATCGACCCAAAGTGGGGGAGAGTTGCAGGGTTGGGGAGCAGACTAAAGGGAATCCAAAAGTGGAAATGTCATAAATCAGCTGGATTTTAGAATCTGATGACAAACCTAATTCCTGTCTGAAAAGAGCCGAGCCATCCCCTCCTGACTGTCATCGAAGCCGGACTATAAACATCGCAGCTGTCAGCCAAACTCGCGAGGCCCGCGAAGGACATGCCATTGTACCTCTCGCATGCTCTCTTCCTGGGCCATTTCTGGAATGGAGGTGCTGGTGAATTCCATTTTACATTTTGTCACATTCGACCCCTTGCTCAAACTCTGCAAAACTCCACCCCGACAACCCGATCCACCAGCCACCATCTCCGGCCACCACTTCATTTGGTGGTGTCTGACCATCTGTTGAAGGGCATTACTTCTTTAAAATCCCTTCATCCTCCTATTGCTTCTAAAACAGGTTGTGAAAACTTAATATGGAAACATGGGTGATGGTTGGATGCTGAGAGAAGGAAAAGGGGGGATAAAGCTGGGGGTAGGGGGTATACATACAGTGCTAAATGTTACCACTGCGAAAAGTGAGTAGAGGAGCTTAGGAGGCCATTTTCCACTCAACAAATGTCCCCCACTGCTGCCAAACACAAACTCTACAACACAGATCATGGTAATTAAATAGGCCTTCACATATATGTTATCGCATATGCAAATCATAAACATATTTTGTCAAGAATATGGTCAAATATATAAACTTATTTATAAAAAGGGAAATGATTATCAACAACTAAATTGAAAAGCAATATATAGACTGACATCAGCAAAATACATTTACAATGTTAAAAGACCTCTATTTCAAATAAACACCGTTCTTTCTAAATGTCTATTAATCAAAGAAACCTGAAACAAAAGTATTATGGTTTCCACAACCATTATTAAGCAGCACACCTGTTTTGAACATTGAAAACAATAAGCAATGTTTCTTGAGCTCCAAATCATCATATTAGAATAGGGTTGCCAACCGTCCCGTATTAGCCAGGAAGTCCTGTATATTGGGCTTAATTTATGTGTCCCGCGTATGTGACCTCCCAATCCTGTTTCTTGACTGCTAACCACTGACTGATAAAACATCAGCAGTGCTGACCACTTGAGAATGATCACCGACACCAATCACAGCCACCCTCATGCAGTATACGTTAAGCAAATCAGAAATACATACACTCTTAAAAATAAAGGTGCTTCAAAAGGTTCTTCACAGCGATGCCATAGAAGAACCATTTTTGGTTCCACAAAGAACCATTCAGTCAAAGGTTCTTTAAAGAACCATCTCTTTCTTACCTTTTTGTAATCTGAAGAACCTTCTTTCGCCACAAAGAACCTTTTGTGAAACAGAAAGGTTCTTCAGGTGTTAAAGGTTCTTTATGGAACCTTTTAGACAAAAAGGTTCTTCTATGGCATCGTGAAGCACCTTTATTTTTAAGAATGTATATGCAAATATATATACGCTTGTAATGCCTGCTGAAAATTCAGCTTTGCATCACAGGAATAAATTACATTTTAAAATATAAATATATATATTGTTTTAAATTGCAGTAATAAAATATATTGTAAAATATTACTGGTTTACTATATTTTTGATCAAATAAATGCAGCCTTGGTGAGTGTGTATATATGTGTATGAGCCTGTGTGTGTAAAAATGTATTATTAATGATAAATAAAATTAAAATAAATATATTAAAATATTTTTAATTAGGCAGCCCAAGTGACATTTTTCTGCTTATTTGTGACATGTCACATCCAATGTAGAAGCCAAAGAACTGAGCAAGCAAAGCCTTGGAAAAATCGAAAATTAATTTAAAAAAAAAAGCATGCATTGACAATATATGCAATGAAATAAACAAGAATCCAACAGAGCCATTTTGTTTCTGTGGACAGACTTTACAGAGAAACTGTATTTCCTCTCACGCAGAGGTAGTCTAGAGACTGGACTAATTGCAGCTTCCTTCAAGTTAAAGTGGGACATAAATGCTATGAAGAATTATGGCTTGGAATAAATTTGTAACAAACTCTAAAATGGGGGCTTCCACCTCATCAGTTCTTTGGCCTCTGCATTGGACGCGACACATCATAAATAAGCAAGAGAATGTCACAGGGGCTGCTTCCTGCCTAATTAAATAAATGTGTGCTGTGTGATGCTGTGAATGCCCGGTGTTGTGTGTGTACCATATGTATGACAAATGCACACACATCTTGCCACAACACACGTGCAAAGGTCACATACTCACACACAAACTTCCTGCCTGCATCTTTCTCTCTTTCTCAATCATGTCCTGACAAACATACAATAATAAACCAGTTCCTGATCTCTTAACAAGGACTATACATCAAGCCATGTTTCATTGTAAGAAGCCTTGACAATTCATGGAGCAGAAAAGTGTATTTAAAACATCAGCAAATACCTGCTTTATACACTTTTAGCATGCAATCAATAAAATCTAACAGTAACAGAACAATAAAAAGTGGAAAATGTGATTTATTTGTATTCATATAGGTACAACTCAGTGAGGTAGACTCATAAACCCAGGCCGCACATCTCATATCATTCTCAAGTCTAAAATAATCTAGTTAAAATGTTAAAATCTGTCGGAAAGCAGCCACCAGACCTGAAAATGGACCCAAAATGCTTAGCTCAAAAGACTTAAACTAACACTCCAGGCTCAGATGATGTCAGTCAAAACCTAAATACTCTTGTCTAAGCTCAACGCTAATTGTATCCATCATCACCTGTGGGAATCGAGACATCCCGCCAACACAAAGCTGGTTTTGCAGAGGCTGGACAGACCAGCTCTAGGGCAAATGGCTGCCATTGTTCTCATTCTCTACCACACCAACTCCATTGTCATTTTTGGGAGGGTGATTGCTGTAATAGCCTTGTAATTGGCTTTAAATGGATTAGGACTGAGGCACGGCAGTGAAAATCTGGACAGCATGCAGATACACACCACAAATACGTAGACTGAGCTAGACACAGTCTCTACATGAAAACTTACTTTTTTAGTGGTTCAAATGGTTTGTAAGAGAACAGTGCAGAATTGAAGTTGATCCTTAGTTGATCCTTGGGGTAAAAGGTGAAAAATAGTACCACATAAAAAGTACCACTCTACAGTTTTAATTCTATCATGACAACTCTCAGAAGATTTTAGCATTGTAATGGATATGTCAATGTCAATGTATTTGGTCTTGGTGGAATAGATCTGCTACGCTGCTGTTGGTTATTGCTGTTGTTGTACATTATTGCTGCTGCTGCTGCTGTAAATCAAGTACAAGAACTTGCTACTGCCAAAACATACGCAGATATGGTGCTGTGAGTATTTAAGACATACTGCTTCACAAGTTGAATATTATAACCCCTAGCATCTATACAGGTGGAGCTGCGGAAGGTGGAGGATTTCAGAGGAACTATAAAAGCAAGACCATTAGACAGCTGCAGCTCATCCAGAACGCTGCTGCCAGAATTCTGACTAGAACCAGAAAATCTGAGCATATTACACCAGTCCTCAGGTCCTTACACTGGCTTCCAGTTATATTTAGGATTGATTTTAAAGTACTTTTACTCGTTTATAAATCACTCAATGGCCTAGGACCTAAATATATAGCAGATATGCTCACTGAATATAAACCTAACAGACCACTCAGATCATTAGGATCGAGTCAGTTAGAAATACCGAGGGTTCACACAAAACAAGGGGAATGTGCTTTTAGTTATCATGCCACCCGCAGTTGGAATCAGCTTCCAGAAGAGATCAGATGTGCTAAAACATTAGTCACAATTAAATGCAGACTCAAAACTCATCTGTTTAGCTGTGCATTTATTGAATGAGCACTGTGCGATGTCCGAACTGATTGCACTATATTATATGTATAATCGTCTTCTTAAATTCATTTTAAACCTCTTAAATCAATTTTTTTTTTCAAAGTTTTTAAATTCCTTGTTTTTATTGTTGTGATTATTGTTTTTATTTTATTTTATGTAAAGCACTTTGAATTACCATTGTGTATGAAATGTGCTATACAAATAAACTTGCCTTGCCTTGCCTTGCCTTGCTGCGAACCGCTCTAATGAATGCTAACCAGCCATTTAATGTAAAGCAGCAAGCTCACTGGTGCGCATGCAACATGAACCAATCAGCTTGTGGCAAGTAATTTAACACTGTGAATATCATCAGTTTATGTTAATGACCCATCAGCCGGCGCCTTCTAGAGTTTTTACAATATGGACATACTGACAGCTATATATATATATAAAAAAAAACACAAGTACAGCTTTAGAAATTTAAAAACATTTTTTACAAATAATGCATTATATTTATACCATAAATATATTTGTATAGTTATTACGGAGTCCAAAATATCAACTCTACCCTAAACTTTACCACTTCTCAACAATATAAAACAAAAATGCAACAGGCAGATTGTACAGTGAATTGTACATTACTTTTAGTTATATTATACTATTATATTCCAAATTATTCTGGGTTAAATGATTTGCTTAGCCTCCAAAATCTGATTATTACTTATAGGTGTGACTATAACATCAAATATGTTGAGAGTTATATGAACAACTGAAATATGATTGTTATTTATTATTTCCTAGGTTTTTTTTTGTTTTTTGTTTTTTGCGAACAAAACTGAAGGGGTACAGTTACAGGGTCACACACATTTCTTTCATAAATATGTATTTTCCCACATCAACATGATTTCAAACATATAACAATTATCATGGTTACATACCATTTTTCTTATGCAGACTAAGGTCTTAAGTATTGTTTTAATTAATACTACAGAAATTTATCAGAATGATGCTGATTAACAAAGATGAAAGGTTAATGTACATTTTCAAAAGTGAAATGGTTCAATGCAGTCAAAATAAATGAGCCGCTGTTAACAACGCTATTACAACAACTGGCTGCAGTTTCCATAGTTTCTTTTAATGGAAAGACTTTACAATAAGGTTCCATTTGTTAACATAAGCTAACATGAACTAACAAAGTAAAACCCTTCTGAAGCATTTATTAATAATAAATACTACTCCGTTTGCTTTCCATTAGCGTTGTGTATACCCAACACCAGCTCAGAAACAAGCATTTTGAACACGCACAGGCAGTAATAACTGAATAAAAGTAAGTGTTTGTTTTAGTGGAAGAGAGAAGTCCCTTCAATTAAAAGACCATCTCTCACTGGGGCTCTCCTTACTGCAGTAAATTTAACTTGGCATTCCTTTGTACGGAGCAGGTGTTTGGGATTACCGAGCAAACCCTCTGTCTGAAGAAGGCTTGGGAGGAGGGAGTGTGGTCACAGAGATGGAAAAAAGGGTCCAGGGTACAGTTGTTCTGGGACATATGAACTTAAACTTCATGCCATTCCTATATTAAGATTTGTTTCCTCTTTCAAACTCTAGTTCACTTGCCAGTAAAACATATTAGCGGACATCCACATGCACTGAATAGTTTAAGTGACTATAATGGAGTGCTTCATCTCAATTATTACATTCAAAATTGAATCTACAATGGAAAACCAACCTCTTTCAGCACCTGCTTTCCAGACCAAAAGTGTAACATAAGGATGCTAATCTAGCTATAACGTTTATTGTTTCCTTTAAAAGCCTGTGAGACTGTGAACAAAAGCTGGTCACTAATTCCAGTCATCCTCCTGCTCGCTGCTGTGGTGAACGAGGTGTTAAAGGGTTAAACGCAAACTATCCTGAATTACAGAGGCACATGGTTTGCCAAACATAAGGGCACAGGAACACACACAGGCACAGAGGTATTTTCATGTAGCAATTGCGCACCCTAACAACTGCATACATTTCATGGACTTACAGGAGATTTATCTTGCAATCAGGGAATAAAAGTGCCATTACGCACAAAAACACCCCAGGTTTGAGGTCTAAAAGGGTGTGCTGATGCCAAATGCCACCGGTAGAGCGAAATAAAGGTAAAGCAATGAAGCCTGTAGGCCTGCACTGCCAGAAAGTTTTCACAAGGCCTGCTACTATGGATTAGCTGTGCGACAATAGCGTTTTGTGACCATATTAGAATGCCATTTTTACCCAACTAACCGCTTTGAAAGGTGATTAACATGGAGCTGTTTGGAAAGGCTGGCTTGAAATTTCCATGAAACCGATGGCCCAGGTGAGGGGTGGAGGAGAATGCAGCGGCTGTTCGTCAAACCTGCATTCAGACACGCACCCAACACATATCTACATGCCTCGACACATAGATTGATGAGCGGCTAACATAGATGGCGAGGCCCTGGCATGGCCTACTCTACAAACACAATCTTAAGCCAGCCATCATAGTAACATTTTATGTGACAAGCATTATAAAGGTGATTTATTGTACGCATGTGTGTTGGCAGAATATTTCCCAGAATATTTAACTGTTGGGGGGGCTCTGGATTAGCTCTGCATTTTCAAGTAGCTTGAATGATGGCTGTTCATGCTGTCCATCTATCGACCGTTAAACAAACTTCCTGTGAAAATAATGAGCGGAACAAATCGAACTGCAGAATGAGGCGCAGAGGCATAGTCGAGGATTGAGGAGGCACATTGGTTTATAGAGAGGATAAAAGTGTGCCTAAAGCTGCGTGGTGTTTTTACAGGCCTATATTATTTATGGCACGATTTACTCAATTGTCGCCGCACTGATAATGCACCCAAAACAATTTCTACAGGTCAATACTTTACACTATAAATACTTTAGCCTTGCAATATAATTTCACAAAGGCAATGTCTAGTCAATCACAATTACAGTAAACATTACAAACATATTTATTGCTCCAGTAAAACGATCATTAATAATAGCAAGCAATATCGCTCTACCTAGCTACATTGACCAGGGTGTCTTTTCCACTGTTTAGTTATGCTGTGTCTGTTTTGAATAAAGATATTTTGAAGAATGTGTTGACTGTTCAAGACAGGGTCCAAAACGACACTGAATCATTGTCTTTTATGGACAGTTCAAACATCCTTTAAAATATCTTATGTCGGTGAGTAAATGATGACGGAATTTACATTGCCTGAACTACCCCTTCAGTAAAAACAAAGCTCTGTAGTGATGGATACCTGTTTTTCTATATCAAGGTCCTAAAAATTCAGGAGAGGAAAACAAAGCTATGTCAATTCACAGAACAATTAACCAAGTAACAAACTGTTTAGGCTATTTTTATTTCATTTGTATTATTATCCTTATTGTCTTTTATTGGTTATTCTTTTGCAATAGTTTCCCTTTCTGGAATGTAGATATGTTATTTATATTCATATTCATTTACAGGCTATGCACAAGAGCACTCTTAAACTAAAGGATTTATACTTACACTAATTGGTTGGTGATTTATTTAAGAATTTGGCACAAAGTTGTTTCATTTTTAAGCAAATTTTTCAATGACTGCTTTGTTGAACTCAGGGATCTCATGTGTTTCTTAGAAATGTTTTAATTTTAACAGTCTGATGATTTTAACAAGCGGGGCAGTCTCATATCTGCCCATTTTTCACCACAGATTTACAAGCTGTTGAGCTTGGGAGGGCAGTGGCACCCTCTATTTTTGAATAATGCTGAACACCTTTATGAGCTAACAATTTAAGTTAACAATTTAAGATTGATTCAGTCTACATAAAGGTCTATGTTTTCAAGTGGATGAATAAGCCTACTGCTCATACAGTACAGGCAAGGCACAGATGGTCCCTGGGTTTCTTGGTTAAATGACTAAAAAAAGGTCTGTGGCTTACACAAGCTCTAGATATTTTCACTTTTATTCTATGACATAAAATACATTTTTGTCCTTTTCACCAGTCTTGAAAAACTGGTTGCGAACAAGTGGCCCAATGTGCCTACAGAGTTTGTTGACGACATTAAACAACATCATGCCGAACACGTAAACTCATCTACTCATTAGTCTGCTATTACAGCCTCGTTGTGTTTATAGTCTCACATTTGAAAACTATTCCAATTCAGATTTTCAGGGGAAAGACTGAAATATTTTTGGAAGCCTAATGGTGGTAAAGTCATATGACTTTGGTGTAGTGGTGTTTTGTTTTTTTGTTTTTTTACTTCTGGTGACTGTTTTTAGGCTTAACATTTCTTAAAAGCTGTGATGAATGAAACATGTAAGAATCATAAACGTTTGTTGGTCACAGAGCTTATTTTCTGCAATAATCAAAAAGCCAACTGAAAAAGAAAAAAAGGGTGATGTGAACTTCCTGGGTTGGCCTACAAAAAATTCGCCATCACTCCAGCACTCTAACAGAACTGTTGTTAATGACATCCTCACACAGATGGGGGAGTAATAACTTGTGTTAATTAATTGGTTCGAGATTAATGTCAGATTACTGCTGTAAATAATGTACATGGCATATGAGAACTACTTTGCAATTGTTCTCTGTTGTTTGCTTTCTAGATGGTTGATTTAGCCATTGGTTTCTTTCCACATATGTCATACTCCATGGTTCACCCTGTGTACTAGTGCACATTTACACTCTTCAAACACAACACTTGATAAACTATAGAAACATTTTCTACATAATGTTTATATATAAACTTCTAACCACAGATCAAGAGCTTTAGTTCTAACCACATAACATTGCAACACTGTTTTCAAATGTTCATTGGAACTATGAATGAATGAATGAATGAATGATGCATTTATATAGCGCTTTATTGTGTATTGTTGTACACCCAAAGTGCTTTACAATCATGTGGGGGGGCGGGTCTCTCCTCAACCACCACCAGAATCACTGAACTATGTTGGTAACAACAGAACTTGCGACCATAGATGACTAAGGATGCTTTGGGAAACGCACACCAGAGAGCCGATTTCTAAAAGTTATGTGTTTTGACAGAGTTTGAGGTTTCAGCCACACTCTTCTTATCTCACGTCTGGTTTTGGGGATGCTTGATTCAGTGCATGCTTCAGCAAGGTCACTAGCAAGATCCATGGGACCAGTCCAGGCCGGACTTCTCTCATTAGAGGAGGAAGTGCCTCAGTGGGGGATCTCTGTACTCCACAGGTACTGAGCCACAGGAAAAGGGGTCTGGCCCTGGGCTCAGCTGTTTCCATCTGGACTTATCGTTTCATCAGAACCACTTGCTTTGAGAGGGTGTTGGCATCTCCAACATCTCTTTTCCTCCCTCAAGTAAAAAGGTTCAAACACTTCCCTTTGACCTGCATGTCTATGGCTTTTAAATATAAGAAACTATTAATGGTTTAGATCAGTTTTAAAATGCTACACATGTATAATGTTAGCATCTGTTAAAAACATGTCAAATTCCTGTGCATTTTAAATCTGGGCCTTTAGCGTGATACATTAAGTTAAGAAACATTGTTTTATAATAAATATGACTACATATGGCTTTAAATTTCTTTAAAATGTCAGAGTTGACAATAATGTGTCATGTAGCTACATGGGGAGTTATTATGAAACAGTCAAATTAAGCCACCAGCAAAAACATACCATAACGCTGGACGCTTGAGCTGGGTTTAAACTTAGACTTAAGAAAACTCAGAAGACATCTTGCAAAAAAAAAAGCACTTAACTACCATATTTTAAGTGAAAGCAGCACAGTCACGGAAAACATCTCTTGCTCTGTTGACTCTCTAATTGCATACGTCACATAATGCATGAGTGCGTAAAACTCAGGTACGTGTACAAACAGAGTAATTTGACTGGTTTTAAATCTGACAATCTGAAATTAGATTCTAATCACTCGTACTGTGGTGGAGGGATTCGCTGGAGATCCTGTAAGCGTCAAACAATAAATTCTGATTAGATAAACCTTTCGTCAATATTCATGTAAAAATTTACGGTTAGAAAACAATTGAAAATTGGAAATAGAAAAAGAAAGGGGAAAGTACATACAATGGAAACGTAATCTGAGCAATTGACTTGTACCGTTGCATTCAATAGGAATTCTGAGTTATTTACTCAAACAACAAGTTCAGTGCTGGTAGAATCATGTGGAAGAGAAACACAAGATGGCAATAGTTTACCAGAAATCTTATCTTACATAGCCATACTTTAAACCAGCTGTGTGGATTGTCAGAAGAAACACTTCCGATTTTCTCATTGTTTTTTTTTTTTATTCTTCTAGGACGGAAGTGTCTGCATGCGTTCTGGTTTTGCTCAGACTGATGGGACGGCATAGCATTTTGTTAAAGGTTAAAATCTGGATCCCCAGAAAAGATCAATCATTGTAAACAGATCTGACACTCTAAGCTGTCACTCAAAGTCCTGTTTGGTGAGCAGAGCCTTGTTATGTAGTTTGTAGTCATAATACATCTATGGGCAAGTTTTCAATTTACATATTGCATTTTGAGAGATGCCTTGCTAAAATTAATTAATAAATAATAATTCAAATATGTTGAAAGGAAAACGAATATAAAAGGGAATCTATGAGTATTTCCTGAAAACAAAACAGTAGATCTTTGTTGTAACACAACAATGTGGGTTTGGTAAATAATGTATGAAATCTATTCAGTATACTTCAAATGTTTTCCTTTACACTTCAACATTCAGATTTCCTGAATTTACCTGTCCATTCTGGGTGTGAGAGTCCATGGTTCCTTTTTACAGAGGACAAGTTGATTTGAAATTTTAGCAGAGCTTTGTTTTGAAGTACCAGACAAATAATTGTGCATAATTATCAGAAATAATGTCCAGATAGATGGAGATGTGCCAAATTATGAAATCATGCACTCTTCGATTGCATATCCAGTCATTACTAGAGCTGCACTTGAAAAACAGGTGTTTCTAATACAGAGAGATGTCTCCACGGTCTTCTGCCCCGTTTACTTTCTGATGATGATTCAGATATGATATTTCATAGCTGGAACCGAGCACTTGATGGGAAGTGATCTGAGAAAGAAGAAAAATAAAGAGGAACAGAGAGAAAGAGAAAAAAAATTACTCACTTCTGAAGACATCCATGTAATAGATGCTGATTGTGCTTTTAAATCAATGAAGTCTGTGCCAGGATAATGAGGACCAAAGCCCAGACATGAGAGAAGTGATCATAAATACATACTCTAAATGTATTAAGAGCAGACATATTAAAACCAGAAATGTAAAAATTACCCACATCCAGCGTCTAACAGATTCCTCTCTCCCCAATCCCTCTTGCCCTCATTCTCTCTCTTTAAACAGGTGGAATATTTATATGCATCACCACAGCGAAAAAGATGAATTTGATCCACATGGTCGTCTCTTTCTTCTTTATTTCAAAGAGAACAGCAGGATCAATCTTTTGTTTTTACACATTTATTTTTACACATTGACTTTCAAATAATAATTTTTGCTTTCTCTTTATCTCAAGCCCATGATTATAACAGAGGGGAAAATAATAGGGCATGAGATAGATTGCATTTGATTAGTAAAAACGACTTTCTTAAGTTTTTGGAAATCCTCATGCTTTCTGTATGAAATTGTGTGTATAGTTCAACTTTTAAAAAATCATTGAACTATTCAAATACATACATAAATGTTTGTGTAGGTCAAATCTATGATCATTTCTGATTTGAGATCCATCATACTGTATACTGCATGATGTCATATCAAAGCCACAACCAAAAGAAACTAAACATGCTTGATTTTTTTTTCAAGAAACATACAGAGGACTTATAATGTTTATTTAATGAGCTTTATGTGCTCAGCACTTGTATTTACAGTCTTAAAGGCCTAAAACATTATTGCTCATTACTCCCACACTATTTAAATTCAACATACACTGGCCATATAATTGCTTAGCATTTAAATATATTCATTTACAAACACTCCAAAGCATATACCTTGTTTTCCTATTGTATTTATCCACACAACAATTTAAAACCTATGTGCTTTGCGTGCATTCACTATTGCTCAAATGTTATGTTCCACTCAGGATATGGTTAAGCCTTTTCCAAACCAATAGGCAAAGGTTTAGCATTTCAGTACAGATTGTCAGAACCATACGGAGACCCTGTTATTACAGGAGGATTTGACTTTGCCATCCTGAGACCCCTCATCTCTGAAAGAGTCAGTGAGCTTACAACATCGCATCACAACCCATAACAAGTATCATATACTATCAACAACGAAAACGTAATACTGACAACACTTATTTGCTCACAGTTTTGAGGGCATTTTGTTCATGTTCTGGCTGATGTCTCTTGTTCTTGTGGGATATTTAAGGGGCCATTATTTCTGTCATTATTGCACCAAATATGAATCCTCATCAGAATCCATTTTCTAAAAATCAGACCTCAGTTGATTTACTTCAGTTTTGCACATTGTTGAGATCGAAAGGTCAGCAACAACAACAGTCAAGTTGGAAGGGTCATTTTTAGCTTGTATATCCATTCGTTTTGATGGCAAGTAACACTTCAACTCCATTTTAGTCTGACGATTGATAAGGCATGTGTGTAATACGTCCACACTGAACAGCTGCTGTCACCAACATCACAATGGCAAACTTCTCACGCCAATGTGTCAGACATTTTGAATGATAAAACTCTGAAAACCCAGTAACGCTGAGCAAAATACTGCAGCAGCTGTTCGTGTTTGGTGTTTTGATCTGTTTTTGGTTTATTTTCAATGGCTTCAAACCATGTGCATGGACATCTGTGAAGAGGAGCCATACTGGCGGCCATCACAGCTGCCAGCCCCCTGTTGGCTGCCGGCAGGGTTGCCAATCATGTGCATACTGTCCATGCCGCTGTTGGACAGGTACTGACGTTCGGCAAACGCTCCAGCGGAGGAGGAGGAGCACAGTATGCCACCCTGGGGTTTCTCCGGGCTGGCTGCCAGGCGCGGTGAGGCCGGGAAGTTGTATCCGTACAGGTTGTAGGGATTGTGAAGGGAAAAGGCATTATATGTGCTCTGCTGCACATGATGATGGCTCCCAGAGAACATGTGGGCGGAGGAAGGGGAGGAGCCAGATGAAGCCGATGACCCAGAGGTGCAGCTCGCCCCTGCCTGCATGACGTACTGCAGTTGGGACGCGGGAAAAGAGGCCAGCTGACTTCCATATGCATCCATCTTGCCTCCGCCACTGCCGTTACCAGCAGCCAATGAGGCGTGAGCCCCTCCCTGCATTCCAGCAGCGATGAGAGAGGAAGTCCTCTGAGGCAGGAAGGAATCGGAAGCCTGGGCAGAGGTTACAGCGCCTCCTGTGGTCTGGAGGCGGCTGTAGGAGCCGTCGGCCAGTCCTCCGTAGCCCTGCAGGGCGGCCATGTTGCTCCTGGCACATGCCGGGTACTCAGACAAGCCCAGGTTACACAGCTGGCTCTCCCTGCAGCCCACATTGAAGGTGTTGGGCGCCAGATGGAAAGTAGGAGGGGAGCAGGAAGGGGAGAGGAGGTGTGTTGCACCGGAGGGAGATGGAGTGCCAGTGCTGGAGGTAGTGGGAGAGGTGCCAGTGCTCCCTCCTGAAAAACAGAGTCAGCAAACATTCAGAAATATCCAAACCCCAGACACACTGTGGATACACGTTCCTATGCATGAAGAATAAGTGCACACACAAGAGGAGAACAGTGAGACAGAGCCAGCTCTGAAAACACACACACTGTCCAACAATCACACCAAGAGAGTATCTCTTATTTCATCCCGTGGACCATGAGCAGTCACCATGGCTCCTTAGGGAGAGCATTTCATCTGGTTACAAGAGAGGCCTGTTCAAACCTGGCAACAAGTGCCACGAATTAACCCCTAATGGAGCGCTCATCTCCACAGTGCTATTCTACATTCTCCAAAAGTTGCTGAGCTTTCCTAAAGGGATTGAATTTTTCCAATCCTGCATGGTTTTATTTCCTCTGTGAAACACAAAATAACATATTTTGAAATGTCAGTGTTTTTTTGTCCATACACCAAAAGTCAGTAGGGACCAATTTTGGACCCAACTGACTTTCACTGTATGGACAGAAACAGTTCTTCAAAATATATTTTTTGGAACAACATGAGGGTGAGTGAATGATGACAGAATTTTTTAGTGTTTTTTTCCCCTTAAGGTCTATAATTATTGGTCTGTAATAAAAGGTTTATAATTAAAACTGTTAACAGTTGACCATTCTAAAAACTGAACTAACAGAATTGATTTATTATAAATTGTAATAATAATAATGATAATAATTTGACAATATTACAGTTTTTATTTTGCTCAAATAAATGCTTCTTTCAAAAACAAAAAAGTGCTGACTCCATACTTTTAAAAGTGTACATTTGTAAACCGCGGGTTAACGTTGTTCTTTGCAGATTTGCAGTGTCAGTATGATTTATTGGAACACAATATGCAGCCTTTTTAATAATGGCTTGTCTCGCTCTTGCATATCAACTGGGCTTATATTGAGTACAGTTTGTATTCAATATACTTTTCGGACTGTAAGTATACAAATAAAATGCTCTCTTCTTCACCTCAAAACTGAGACAAAATACAGTGCATGAAAGTTCCTGTGTCTATTTACAACACATAAATATTTAATAAGACAAGCGCTGTTCAGTTTATGATTGGTGGTTTGTTGTGAAACAATTGACCATTACATTCTAACACAGCTTTGTTTCACACTGTATACATTTGGCACCAAAATATGGGGTTACCTCTGTGTGAGACATTGGTTTACCTGGGTTTGAAAGCGAGTTTAAGGAGACAATAACCAGAGGTTAAGCACAGTGTGAAAAGCCCATTACATGTCTTGTCAGCTACAACCATCTCAGGGATAATGTGACAAATGTTGAATGCAAATGTGGCTTGAGTTTCATAACACGCATGTCTGGTCAACAGAGCACTGGCTGTCTTCTCTCAGTATGACAGGCAGCATTTGGGCATATGTTCATAGAGGGAAAAATTCACTGGCACATATGTACAGCGAATAAGTCACTTGGAACTGAATGGTAGCAGTGGGATATCTATCACATTTTCTTTATTAATGAGAAGTTGGCCAGCACTCAGTTTGTTGTTTTGAAAATCTAGTCTGCTCTGCGGCTCGGAATGGGAAAGAAACTAAATAATTCAGAACTCTCTTGGCTGAGGCTTGGGCCAGCTCCATATGCGTTCGATAATACAGCCGAGTTCTGGTTCGCTCGACGTGGTTCTGTTCTGTTGGCTGAGGGAAAGGAAACCTCACGGTGATGTCATGTTTTCCCCCTGTTGTCAGGCTGGGGTGAGAGAGGCTTCAGTGGTGCTTTGAGAACAACTAATTACTCCAATAGATCTGCATGTAGTTCTTGAGGGCAGTCAGTTTGGGGCTGCGAGGGCAGGGGCGGAGGGAGAGAACACAACGTTTTGTCAGCCGTGCGAGAACTTTAAGCGAATAAGTCACTTGGAACTGAATGGTAGCAGTGGGATATCTATCACATTTTCTTTATTAATGAGAAGTTGGCCAGCACTCAGTTTGTTGTTTTGAAAATCTAGTCTGCTCTGCGGCTCGGAATGGGAAAGAAACTAAATAATTCAGAACTCTCTTGGCTGAGGCTTGGGCCAGCTCCATATGCGTTCGATAATACAGCCGAGTTCTGGTTCGCTCGACGTGGTTCTGTTCTGTTGGCTGAGGGAAAGGAAACCTCACGGTGATGTCATGTTTTCCCCCTGTTGTCAGGCTGGGGTGAGAGAGGCTTCAGTGGTGCTTTGAGAACAACTAATTACTCCAATAGATCTGCATGTAGCTCTTGAGGGCAGGGGCGGAGGGAGAGAACACAACGTTTTGTCAGCCGTGCGAGAACTTTAATTAACATTTAATCTGTTTCGTGAAGTTTGTGATGACAAACAGATGTCTACTCAGACAAAATACCATGCTCACATTACGCTGATCTTATGACGGGGGGGGGGGGGGAAGTAGTTACATCAACATTTGATCATCTGGGCCATAACATTAGCTATGAGTAAGAGACTGAGCTAAAGTTTTAGCAAAATTCACAAGAAGAATTTTACTTTTGAATGACTCAATCTGTCATCATTTATTCAGCCTAATGCTGTTTCAAAACAAATGCAAAGTACCATAAATGTACCATAAACGTGGTCTATGCATCTTGTGTGGTATATGAAATCATATGATCACGTTGTTTGAGAAACAGACTGAAATGTATGTTGTTATTCACTGAAAATCTTTACCAGAATATTGAATCAATGAGTTTGGCTTGAGAGCAGGATCAGTTCGATTAGTGAATGAATCATTCATTGCTTTTTCAAAAAGATCAGACTGAAAATAATTATTACATTTTGAATATGTGAATTTAAATGTATATTTAATTCTTTAAACTATGATTTTTTGACTCTTTCTCACATTAAGCTATAACATGGTTTAATTTGAGGGCTAACTGTTCCTTTAAGGTGCTGAAGAAGGGAAATAATATTTGATCGTTCGAACAGGCATATAGACAACCTCACTCTTGGACACAAAAACATTGCAGAGCTCCCTACAGGCTTAGTGTCATTCATAAATCCACTGTGGTATGTGATTATTGTGGCCACACAGTAACTTTAAAAAATATTTATGAAGCAATATTTTGAAATCCAAAGCCTCCGTTATTCAAGTAGGCAAGTTAAAAACATCTCGGCATACCTTGCTGTTTCTGCATGTTTGTGAAGTCTTCAAACGTCAGAGTCCTCACTGGAGGTCTCCAGAAAGCATACGTCTCCATTATTGCCTCCAACCCAGTCCTGCACGAGGGACAGTGACAGAGAAAGACAGAAGAAGAGACGAGAGATGGCAGAGAAAACAGGTGAGCCAGTCAGATTATGCACATGAGGCAGCGGCAAAAAGGCAAAAAAAGAGACGGGGAGTTTGAGGAAACTGGAGCCTGTAAAAAGGAGCAGGTTTTTACTGTGCATATAAATCTGGGTGATGTTTCATCTGTGCTCTGTACATGGCTCCCCTTCCTGTGTGATTTACTCCTCTTTGCAGCGCTCCCTGCATCGGCCCTCGCCGCGCAGTTTAAGCGGCAGTAATTCTCTACTCCTTTCTGCTTGTTAGTGAGACGCTCTAATGACTCACTTATGCACTGGCTGAGACTGAATCCAAACACTGGTCACCAAATGAAAGACTTATATTTTCCTTTAATATAATACATCACTGATTGTGATTTACATTAAAATACTGATTTATAGCTTGGTTAAGCACAACTGATTCCGCCGAAAACTAACATTGCAACTTAATCTGCGGTTTGTAAACTGGGATGAGAAGGATCCAGTGCATAAATGGAACTGTGGTTACTTTGTGACTGATCAACTGTTTTATTGTATGAAAAAGTCTTTTATTAGCATTAGTTTTATATTAGTTTTATCACTTTATATATGTGTGAGGGCAAAAGCATTTTCAATATATATATATATATATATATATATCTTACTCCTGAATAATCTTTTCATCTCTATTTTTCTGCAATGAAAATCTAACGCTAGTTCATAAATCAGGCGGTCTATTGTTTGAAAAATGAAAAAAGATGTCTCAAATATCTGTGGCGATAATACTCTCCATATGGAAGCGTGCTTTCATGTTCTGAGGGTCTGTCTCAGACTTTCTTGCATTATATGACCGTTCTGACTCGCATCTTATAGAGACAGAGCAATGAAGTGCACGGAAATACGGCGAGAGGGAAAGAAAGGCGAGTGAAAGGGTGGGTGAGATTGAGGGAAAGGAGTTAAAAAAGCAAGAAAAGGAAAGAGAGGCATTTTTCTTTCCGCTGCCCTCAATCAGATTGCTTTATCACAGATCGACTAGACTTTCTTGGCAGCCGAACGAGGGAGTGATTTTAATGTAGCGGGACGTGGGATTAGGAGGGATCTCCTGGGGTTCATATCCATTTGAAAGGCCACTGCCGAGATATGTGTGTATTTGTGCACACAGCATGGACAATACGGAGCAAGGCTAAGATTTCCTGAAAATCTACCTGTTTCTCCCTGAGTCCCGGAATCCTTTGGCAAATGGGTTGCGGTCAATCTTTAGACGGGTAATCTGTTACAAGAGAAGAAGTCCAAAACAGACTCATTTAATAATACTTTGACATTCAGACACTTTTATCATATCACTTTAATAATAAACATATCAAAATGCCTTTTTTCAATTTGTGGGTTTTGAAACTGATGCATGATATAGTTTTATTTTGGGGTTCACAGTATATTGGTACCACATGATATAAAAGATTTTTTTTTATTGGTATCTGTCAATTATTAGTAAAAAAAAAATAATAATAATATATATCTATATATATATATATATATATATATATATATATATAAATGTGCATGATAATTTTTTATCTATTTTTACATTTAGATTAGCTAATGCTCTTTTAATCTTTAATCTTCCTCTTTTTAATCTTTAAAAATAACTTATAATTTACACTGCTAAAAGTGATTTTTGGCAAAAATCTAAATGAATTTCTATTTTTCATACTGAATGTTATACTGCTGTAATCTCTAAATTCACTTGTATAATATAAAACAATTGATTTTAGTTTTTAGTGTTTATCATTTAGACAAAATGTATAGAATTTTAATATCGACCATTTATCATTTATCAGCCATAACACAAAAAAAAACTCATCTGGAATTTTAGTGCATTCCTAGTTGTATATGAAAATATCATATTCAGACACTTTCATATATTTTGACTCATTAACACCTGAACTATGTGCTGTACACTGACAGTCAGTAATGGACCTGTTGGTTCTGGTAGGCTGTGACCGTGGTGAAGACGGTCTCTGGGAAGCTGAACGTCTTTACTCCTTCCCCAGTAGGAACAGGTTTGGTTGGAGAGAGCTCGCTGCTGAAGTCTTTCCGGATCACGTGGACACGGGGCTGATATTTGTGCATCGAGTGCAGGATGATCTAGAAATAAAGAAAGTCATAACTTCAGCAACTCCGCCGCAACCACAAGAGCACATTTCTGCAGCTGTATGGATTAAATGTCTGTGGCATAATGAGGCTGTGAATATCAAAGCCGCTTGGTCCAATAGGAGAACATGCTGTATCACAGTGTGTACACATGTTGATTAGATATGAATCAGGCCGACTCGAGGGTGAGTATCTCACACCGATATGTTGGCGTCAGAGCATGGAGGCTGTAGCCTTCCCTCCGGCCCTTGGTCTGTTTCTAATTACTCCCAGTGTTAGTGTGCGTCTCCTGGGTCCACCGCAACCGAGGAGGTCAGGCAAGAGAAGAGAGGCCTTTGCAAAACAGCTTGATGACAGTAAATTTAATATTCCAGCTATCCAATCCAAATGCACAGCCCAGGAGCCCAGTGCTGCCTAAGGCCAGACAACACCAGCTCAATGAAGACCAACTGCAGAGAGGAAGTGTTCAAAGCCACACTGCTGTAATTCCACAGATCTGAGATATTCAGGATTCAGAACATTGTCTGGGGCCAAAAAGGAATTTGCAGGTGATATCTGAGCACAAAAAAGGAACGTTATGAGTGCCAAAGATATACTATGCTGAACCACACAACTAACTAAAGCTGTTTTGAAGTTGAAAAAATTGCACAATATATAATTTACATATATATAATAT
>NW_015505207.1:717227-771886 GCF_001515645.1 Sinocyclocheilus grahami | reverse complement strand
TTAAATACAATTAATTAATTATATATATATATATATATATATATATATATATAAATAATACATATATAATTCTAATATTGAAGTAGAAGCATCCACATAATTATACATCAGTAATATTTCAATAGTCTTTGCGATGAAACTCCAATCTAAATGATTTCTTGTCAGAGGTCCCACACAGGACGTTCCAGGGTTAACTTCAATTCCGGCCCTCGCTCGCCCTCCAGGCGAACAAAAAAGAAAGTCTCTTTTTACGAGGTTGTGGTATAAGAAAAGTCCCCTCTCCTCTTCCTGAAAAAACACTAGCCTGCTGCAGTTGTAACACCCATATGTTATTACATTTGTCAGAATAGTCGAGTGATAGGATCAGTGACTTGAGTCAAAACAGCCCCATATGCAGAGGAGATGCCAGTAGAGCAGCGAAGTTCGCAGACGTGGCCTAAGGCAACTATTTGACCCACACCAACCTGCATCTAAAATACTGATACACTGTATCTCTCTGTAAAGAATACGCAGCCTGTCATGTGCAATTACTCTATACTCCTTGCCCTCAGTCCAACAGCACTATTCCACTGGTCATAGGCTACTCTAAATGGCTACAATTAAAAACAAATAGTCACATTAATCAAACAATATTATTGCTCTGTTTCAGACAACAAAAATACAGTTAAAAACATTTGTTTAACTTAAATTGAGTAAAACTTTTCCATACAATAAACAATTAAGTTTAAAAAAACAACACAACACCACCAATACTGATAACATAGTATTATCATGGAATTAGTATTTAGTCATAAGGGTCAATTTTTCGATTATTTTGAGATTTATACATCATATGAAAGCTGAATAAATAAGCTTTGATAGGACAATATTTGGCTGAGATACAGCTATTTATATCTGGAATCTGAGGGTGCAAAAAAATCTCAATATTGAGAAAATCGCCTTTAAATTTGTCCAAATGAAGTTCTTAGCAATGCATATTACTAATCAAAAATTAAGTTTTGATATACTTACAGTAGGAAATTTACAAAATATCTTCATGGAACATGATCTTTACTTAATGTCCTAATGATTTTTGGCATAAAAGAAAAATCTATAATTTTGACCCATACAATGTATTTTTGGCTATTGCTACAAATATACCCAAGCGACTTAAGACTGGTTTTGTTGTCCAGGGTCACATATAGTGAGAATTATTCATGCTACAGTGCATGATGGGAATTCGATATCACATCGAATGCATCTGGTTGTGGTCAATGAAAATTAATAATGTAGTCATAATTGGATTGAGTAATTTCCATTTTACATATTAAAATTGATTACATGCTATTAAGGGGAGACACTGCAGGCAAAAACACTGTTTTTTCATGCACCTGTTAAGTTTGAGATTTTGGGCTTTTTGGTTTTTCATAAATTGTTTTTTCAGACTAGTGGAAAGAAAACATCCAAAAGACACTTTTAATTGTTTCTTCTATAGCACTTTGTCTATTTGTGTCAATAGATTTCAATTACAATACATATTTTTAAAGGCAGTTTTCTCAAAATTCGTTTTTTCTTCTAAACTTCAGTAGCACTTACACACACCGAACTTACAATTTGTATTCCTGTCTATATCCTGAAGGTTTTTACAGAGGGATTTGTTCATATATAATTTGCTTGATTATATACAACATTTTATTCCCCCCAAAATTATGAAAATTTAGCATTTTCTGAATTATGGAGTGACAAAAATGAGATACCCAAAATTCCCTGTATAAAAACTTTTGACTCTAATATGTAAAAAATTTTGAAACTGACATCCAGTGTTTAGATTTTTGTACTAGAAATGTATGCAAATTTGCGCATATTTCATTAAATAATAACTAATTTGCATATTTAAACCTAACATTTTAGAAAACTTGTAATACAAAAAATGTTTGCAATTATCAATGTAATCAATCAGCTGGGTAAGTAAGGCGATAACTATTAGTTATTTTTTTACCCTATTCACCTGCAGTGTCTTGCCTTAAATGAAGAATTATGTTACAATAGCTTAGAGACCCCAAGCAAAAATATTACACTACACTGCAAAACAATCACTTATCTGAATGCACGTCTACCTTATGTTAAAACAGAAGGATTGAGTTTGAATAATATCTGCCAACTAGGTTTTGATAAGGCCTATATCAATACGTACATAATATCAGTTATAATATATCAACTTATTAATTTTAGTTTTACATTTAAACACTGGGTTTTCATAAAGAACAAACAGTCAATCTCAAAACATGAGAAAACATTGAAAGAAAACATAAGGGCTAAGCCTTTAAAACCATACTGAGCAAATTAAGCACATTTTTCTTGTGGGTCTCATTATTCTGGACAGAGCTGGATTTATCACCCCATTTCTCACTGTCACTGAACAATACACAACCATGACAACTTAACAAAGCGTGCTGGGGATGAGAGTGTCTTCTGATGGTCTGATAATAAAATCATCCCTGTGCACTCACTCCTGTAGTACAATGCCTCAGACCAGAGCCAGGCACAAGAAAGTCACACTCCAACAGTGACACAAAAACCAAAGTTTCGAAGAACATACTTGAAAACAATTCATTTATGTTGGGGGAAAACATTTTATGTATTTCCAAACAATAACATGTGCATGCATTCCATATGTATTCATCTGTTGTTCAGCACAGACGCATTGGGAATATCAGTCAAGTACAATAAAATCAATCTTTTTCCAGTTTTGCCAGTTCTTCAGAGAATACACTGAATAATGATTTTCTTGCTTGAGAGAATATACAGATGTCTTTTGGGGAGATAGGGGGGTTGTAATCTATCAACTAGTGTGTGTTATGAATACAGTGATGTGGATAAGCAGGTGTATGCAACATCTCCTCACTCAAACGCATACATTTAATGTGCAAATATTGTATTTTTTGTAGTATAATGAGTTGGTGGCTTTTACTTTATATTACTAATCAAATATATAATCAGAGGTTGTAAGATTTTTAAGTATCTTGTGCTCACCAAAGCGGCTTTTATTAAACAAATGTGAAATATTGTTTAAGTTTAAAATAATATATTTTAAAATGTAATTTATTCCTGTGATTGCAAAGCTGAATTTTCAGCAGTCATTACTCCAGTCTTCAGTGTCACATGATCCTTCAGAAATCATTCTAATATGCTGATTAGGTGCTCAAGAAACATTTCTTATTATTATCAATGCTGAAAACAGTTTTTTTGGAAAACTATTTTTGTGGAAACCATGATACATATTTTTCACAATTGTTTGATGAATAGAAAGTTCAAAAGAACAGAAATATAAATCCTAATAAATGTCTTCATGGTCACATTTGATCAATTTAATGTGTTAAATATTAAGCAATGAATAAAGTATTAATTTCTTTAAAAAATAATTAAATAAAATTGAGCTTTTGAACACTAGTGTATGTATATACAATGACATCAGCATTACATTAACTGTAATTAAGTGTGCACTCACATGGCCTTGATCCTCCAGCTCATTGTTGGTGAGTTTGAGTTTGTCAAAGCTGACCACTTGTCTCATCCAGGTGTCTCCTGAAGCCAGTGAATCCGGGTGGATGTAGACCCTGGGCGGCACTGGCGAATCCGCATTTCCCGCCACCATCCACTTTGAGCTGTGATACACATACCTGCAAAAATGAGCATATAATTGCCATGATGATCTGTTCCTGTGGCCTATGAGTCAGTGTTGTTAACAATACCAAAAATTACTCATGCACACATACATCCAACTTTTGATTGTTCAAAACACTTCTAACAGACCATATAAATTCAAGATAAACAAAATATCCTATTGAACCTTGTTTTTTGGACTATTATAAAATACTAACCCGTGCTAAAAGGTAAAGTATGTTTACATTAGCATAATTAATGGAAAGCATTGAAAAGGCTCTGATACATGTGGGCACTCCTAAAGTGCTGTTTGCAGGGCATTTCCTCAGCTGACTGCCTGAGGCACAGCTGGATGCCTTTAGTTCTGGCCATGCACACAGTTGAAAGTGCTTAACTGCGACGCCTCTGCCAAAGTCATCATCCAGCTCTCAAACATGAACAAAATTCTCATTTGGCCCCTTTTGTTATTGCTTGGCAGCATTAAACATCCTCCGTGTCTGTCTTATTCTCTCCCAGAGCACCCCACTACTGCGGACATGAATGTTGCTCTAAAGTTAAATAGATAAAGGTCTTATTTATCCATAAAAAATGTGTGATTTAACAAAAACACTCACACATTGTTTGTCCTTCACACACATGCGCATATAGTGCCAGGCATTTTTGTAATTTCCTGTTTGGAGTCCTGTTTAGGGTTATGCTCTATGTAGCAGGGAAAGTGTTAAAGAAAAGGGAAACCTAAGACCAAAAAGGACTGGAAATTTGATTAGCCCTCTTTCATCTTTCATAAATCTGCCATCTGGCACTAGCACAATCAATAAAGATCCAACTTTATGTGACACCTTTTTGGACAGATGGTGGAGCGACTGCCCATTAGAGTCCAGCAATATTTAACACATGCAGTACACTGTATGCAAAATCATTTACATATATTTAGATGAAGGAAAAAAAAAGCAAAAATGGGGTTATTATAATTGTAAGGACCCTTCAGTCTAATGCAGAAACAAAACAGGAAGATTCGACTTTAATCTAAAACCATTTTTTTCTGAATAGTTTCTCATGCACACGACACAGCAGCAAATAGACCAAGTTATATATTGGGTTACTTTACTGACAGAGTAAGTGATACCCTGAAGTGTGGATCAGAGCGTTCACATCAAGTTGAGTTAGCACCATGTGCGTTTATTGTGTGAAAAAAAATATGGAAGATGAAAAAGATGGGCATGCCTGAAGTTGACAGCTGGACAAAGAAAAAAATACGAGACAAACAGGGCAACACTTAGATGGGGAAAGGGAAAGGAGGAAGGACGGCTAGCACACACACAGGATATTTGTGAATACATTAGCTAGAGAGCGCCTGCAAGAGGAATCTGAAAATCTGGGCCGCTCTGTATTTTCTTACTTCTTCTCTCAAATATACGCCATACCAAACAGCCACATTAAATAGCAAAGTAATTCAAGTAACACATAAAGAAAGATTTAACAAGTCTAGTATAAACTCTATGTCCCTTGAAAAGGGCAGTGCGCCTAAGTAAAGTAAGTAAATTCCAATAAAGGCTGCGTTTCCAGACCCAAGCCCTCGAGACACATGAGGCATTCCAGTGACAGCTCTTTGCTCCGTTTGCAAAGCCTTGTGGTAAATTCCCCAGCCAGGAAGAAAATCCTATTTAATTTTACAAGATCTTTTGGCTTCTAAAATCCTCCATGATATTTGGGGTGCTCTAAATGGTTGTCTTCAAGGCCAATCCTCGAATGGCTGTGGTTTTACTTTCAGTAAATGCATACATTAATCTAAATATAATTTAACTGGAAGAGTATTGCGTTGTCCACTTAAGTGTCACAATGTAATTAATACAGTAACATCCACAATGTTTTCTTGTGTTTATTTAAAAAACTAAATTAGGAAAATATGAGAAAATGTTGGGTTGCTGCATAAATTGTAGCAGACCTTTAAAGTTTTGAAAAACAGAAACACATTTTATTTAAATTATTTATATTAAATTTTTTCACTAATGAAAAATATATCCTCCTTTTGCTTCTAATCCTCTGAAACAGAGTACAGATTTCAGCCGTTTCCAGTTCTGTTCTCAGACATCAGCGTGTGGGACTAAAGCATAAACACAACTCAAATAGTTTCACTGAATACAAACAAAAATCAGATGCGTTTCTGGAATTATGGTTAGGAAGAAACAAGGTGAGCTAACCAATTCTATGTTGATCATTAGGTCTTTATTAATTACTATGAAATAAAAATCAACTTAATTTGGGAAGACTTAAGTTTGTAACAAGGCACATGTAATTATGGAAAGGACAAGTGCACTACTGCAATCCGTACATGCAGGCTTTAGCTGCATTCAAATAAAGCTTGTCTGTAAGCATGTGTGATGGAAAGTTGTCATGGTGAGAGCAAAATCACAGGGACACACTACACCACCTTCAATGCTGATATGGCAACTCTGTCAGGGTTGCCGTCAGTGTTGCTTATTCATGTAAATCTCCCACCCCATTTCAAGAGGGATCAGCTTCCCAGTTTATAGACAAATTTCCCGTTCATATTGTTATTTTCCTCCTTTCTCACTGCATGCTAACAGCGCTACACACTCTCTGGAGCAGTGCTTACCTGTATCTCTTGTTGTCCACTGGTACAATGTCCATGGCAATGTAATACTGCTGATGTGGATCCAGTCCCACGATTTTAACTCTCATAGCAGGGAACATTCTCCTGTAACAGAGCAGATTGTAATTGCATGTTTAACTAATAAGTCTAATGATAGCATTGACAAATATAGTAAGATGATCTAAAAATGCTAGAAAATAATGATACACAAAATGTAAATAAGTTGAATTAGATGAAGCCAATTAATTTAATCATTTAAATAAGAACAGTGTGTTACAGTGATGTCTGTTATGTTGAAAAATACAACACTCTGACACCAACAAAAGCAGACAAAATAAACTAATAAAATTAATTATTTTTATTGCTATAATCTATTGCTATAATCTAATTGCTATAAAACCATTACCAAATAGTAGCAGGACTCAGATACATTTTGATCAATTAAAAAGATATGAAAGCTAGAAAAGCAGAGTAATCAAAGAACAAAAACAATCTATAAATTAGTTCAAACAAACTAAATAAACTGAACAAAAGGGCCCAATTTAAAAACGTGACTCATGTCTAACAAGACATTTTTGGCTAATTCCCCATTTTACACTTCAAAAGCAACTTCTTTGTCTTTTCATTTAAAGGTCGTAAATCTCTGTTCATAATGAGAGAAAAGTGTCTGGTCGCTCACCCCACCCCCTACACCTCTACATGTATAGGGTTATTATTAGCATGGGCATAAAATACACGCGGCTATTCATGCAGTCTCGCCTTAAAATCAGAGTAATTATTTCAGGCTCTAGTTTTTACAAAACATACAAATGAATACATATACTATACATATGTATACTATACATACATATAGTATAACTTGGTAAACAGTTTGGACACGAGTTACGTTGTTTGATGAATGGTTCTGGAGAAAACAAAATTGTTTACTGTTCCAACGAAAAATGGCTACATTCGGGATTTCTTGCAGCAGCGCATCGGAAGAAAGGGTCTATTGATGATGAAAACATCATGTCGTGTAGGGCCAAGCAATAGCTATAGCTATACAGTAACATTTATTGAGTGAGAAATTTTAATAGTTTGAACAAATCTTTCTAATGCTAATTTTATCATTCAGATTTTAAAAAATTTAAGAAATAAAAATTGTTTCTTGTTGTTTTTTATTTTTGTGTTTGTCTGAATTATCCGATTCCTATTCGGATATTCGTTATCGTTATACATTCTAAAGCTTTATTCTCTGTAAACTGGGAGGTACAAGTTTTGTACACAGTTATGTTTTTTTTGCAATGGACTCATTTAACGAGGTCCATTTTTTTCTTCCTAAGGTAACTTGCCTAAGCCACAACATGGACTTCTATTAATAATCTCTACTACAGCCATCCAGTGCAATCAGGAAGTATTCTTAAGTACAAGTTCACCCTGTGTTTTAAGACAAGGAATTACACCAATAAACGGAGACATGTTCTCATGTTGGTTTGATCATAAAGTGTAAAAATGGCACGGAAATACCTGGCAATCCCGCCGAGAAAGAAAGGGGCGAAAGGTCTTACTGTGAACTGTTTAGGTTAAGTTATATGCTCGGTTTGGGCTGTAATTGACGCCCAAAAGAGCACGAAAACGAAAAGCATATTTCAAATGTATTAATTAGAAACAGTTGTTGTTGTCCTGTTATAAGGCTAAGTATCAGAATAGCCCTACCGTAGTTCGCCATGGCATAGGTTGTGGTTTGTGATTAGGTACGTCTGCCCCCATGTGTAACACATTAGCGGCCACAAAACAGAGTTTTCATGTTTTCAGTCCCCGCGTGCGCAGCCACATCCCTTTGCCTGTCTGAATTATCCGATTCCTATTCGGATATTCGTTATCGTTATACATTCTAAAGCTTTATTCTCTGTAAACTGGGAGGTACAAGTTTTGTACACAGTTATGTTTTTTTTGCAATGGACTCATTTAACGAGGTCCATTTTTTTCTTCCTAAGGTAACTTGCCTAAGCCACAACATGGACTTCTATTAATAATCTCTACTACAGCCATCCAGTGCAATCAGGAAGTATTCTTAAGTACAAGTTCACCCTGTGTTTTAAGACAAGGAATTACACCAATAAACGGAGACATGTTCTCATGTTGGTTTGATCATAAAGTGTAAAAATGGCACGGAAATACCTGGCAATCAAAGAAAGGGGCGAAAGGTCTTACTGTGAACTGTTTAGGTTAAGTTATATGCTCGGTTTGGGCTGTAATTGACGCCCAAAAGAGCAAGAAAACGAAAAGCATATTTCAAATGTATTAATTAGAAACAGTTGTTGTTGTCCTGTTATAAGGCTAAGTATCAGAATAGCCCTACCGTAGTTCGCCATGGCATAGGTTGTGGTTTGTGATTAGGTACTTCTGCCCCCATGTGTAACACATTAGCGGCCACAAAACAGAGTTTTCATGTTTTCAGTCCCCGCGTGCGCAGCCACATCCCTTTGCCAAACAATCTTATGGTACCTTGAGATTATTTGCGCGTCAAAAAGAAAAAAGACAGTAGCCTATGCTACGCATGTATGGGTCTATGACAAATGTCCGAGATGATAAAAAAGTTATTAAAAAAACGTTTTAAATAAATAAAATAACTAGAATTTAAATGTAATATTTGTTTAATCTTTATTGGTTTAATACATTTTCGAAAAATCAACTGAAAGATACGTCAATATTCTTGTTTTTTTTAGACGTGGTGTAAACATCAAGCAAAAAATAGACCTACTAAAAATACTTTCCTTGCACCTTTATTGGAGTGAAAATAGAACATTTCTGTTAATATTTAAACAAACAAAAAAAGTCTTCAAATATGTTTTTAAGGTTAAAAATTGCAAATATTGTTAATTTTGTGTCATGAATATCACAATCAAACTTATAAAATGTAGAAATACGTGGTTTACAACAACAACAATAATAATAATAATAATAATAATACACTTAATGACCTTGACCCAGACGTTCTTTTTGTTTCAGGGTTTTCATTTGACTCCTAACAAACAAAAAATGACTTCAAGCATGTTGTTTATGTCACACTCATTTAAATCTGATTATTCATCACATTTTTGTATGATTGACCGCTTATTATTATTAAAAGAAATATTAATAAAACATTACGCAAAATACTTTTACTTTTAATACTTTTTTTAATGCAAAATGCCACTGTCAATAATTTCAACCGTTTAATTAGACTTTTGCTGTATTTCAAACCTTAAATTCAGAATCCAAAAACATGTTCATCACGCAGAAGGTGCATCCAAAGTAGTTCCGTTCATATTATTCAATATTTTTTAACAGGCGGACAAAAAAAGGGAGCGCCATAGTGACCCAGGATTGTTTATCATATCTTCCAGAGGTTTGGTTCCACATTCCACACGATTATATATGTTTGTTTAAATTTGGTAAAACATAGCTACCTAGGCTATATCAGAGACATGAATAAAATATTTTGAAATATGCTGCCACTGTCTGATCCAATATGTTGAACTTCTCCTCCATAAAATTAGATTTTTTTTTTACATTTCATAAAAGGTTTACCTTCCTGCCTTTGTGATGATCATTTCTGTGCCAATGTCGTGGAAGCGTTTCCACAGGTCAGCGCACTGCAGCTCCACCTGGATCTCCTCCATGGAGGCTGAGGCTGAGGGTGAGGGGTCGCAGGCGGTGGGGGTCAGGTCCGCCGGGGAGCCGAAGGAGCACGACGTCCTCTCCGCCAGACCCTCGCCGTCGGAGCCCGGGCTGGCCTCTGAATCTTCAACGAATAAATAAAATCATTATAAACGCCGGCAGCACGAAGGAGGCCTCGGGAGGCCTGTTGACAATACTGAGCGGTAGAACCAGATCAGCTGCAGCCGTAAAGGATAACGACTTGGATTCGCTCAGACCATCATGGATTGCGGCCTTTGAATGTTAAATGAAAAAAATCAGCAAAATAAAAAAAGCGGAAAATCTGATTCACCTTGGCTTTAGAATATTTCTTAGTGTTTTCAGAAAATACATGGCGTGTGATGATTTTGGACATGCGTGGGAAGATAGTTAGAAGATAGTTGATTATAAATATTTATAGCCTAAACGAAATGGTCAATCAAATAAAAAAGTTATTTTTGATCTTTATGCCCTCATTCTTGGTTGATTCCATGTTTTGGGGGAAACGTAGCTGACAGTCATGCAGGAAAAACAACCCTTTAAAATTAATTAACTAATTTTTGTCTAACGTTTTAAAACAAAATAATTATCATTAGAATTACCACATCAAACCCATTTGATTTACCATGTTTAGGCATGTTAGTATAGTAGCCTAATAAGATTAAAGACTAAAGTATAAGCAGAGATAGGCCTATACGCTATGTGAGGCTCTACCATCGATAAAAGGCCAAATAAGTGAGTTAAGCAGAAAACTCAAAAGAAATCGATGTTCTGTGGTTTAATTATCTACATATTTTATTATTCAGGTGTCTACAGAACCTACAAAGGTTATTGAAATGAGCCGGGTTGCTATGTCATGCAAATGATGCTGTGCGACCAACTGCAGAGACTGGCCAGCAGCCCTGGCCAAACCACCAGCACCCCGAGCACAGAACCCTCTGAGGCCCTAGAGCCCGAGTCCGACTTTTCATCAACCTCGTGAGAGATTCAATCAGCGTAATTACAGTAATGAAGCCCATCGTCTCTTTCACGCGATCTCTCAGGCATGTCCTCATCTCCATCCAAACCAGTCAATGTGCTGTCGTTTCTGAGCTGCTGTCATTGAGCCATTCCACCAGTCTATACCCTCTGCCAGAGTTACTACTTACGACATAACACAACAAACTGCTACCAGCGTCAGCGGAACACTACAAACTATAACGGATCATTTCAAAATACGAGAGTGACAAATATAAAAACTTCACCTTTAACATGGACAATGCTGACTAATCAGCCAACTGTCCTGGAGTTCATTTAGGTTACTTCGAACAAACGTGTTCTGTAATTTATGACTGCATAGTGAATGCGTAAAAATGAGTTCACACAATGACGCAAATACAAACACATAATTTGTAGGTTATTATAGCCTACTAATAATAGCAGATTAATTTCTTCTGCCCGTTGATACTGCAGCACGCTGCTTTCACATCAACAAATTCATTTCGCCATATAAGAGCTTGAATTAGTCGTGAATTACCTATTTTTTTCTTGGGACAGAGGCGAACTAAGCATGAAATTGCAGCGTAACCCAATCCACCAGGAACAGAACCACCTGTTTCCGCTGGACTTCATTCAGTCTCATGTAAGAGGGAGGTAATAAAAATAAAGATTAAGACTCCTTTTAAATGTACACATCTGTCGTCTTTCATTTTGACTCCGTCTCTCTGGGAATTATGCAAGCGAGGGGTAAAATATGATGGTTTAAATGACACCGAATAAGGAACGTCACTTAGAAAACTACAAAACGCAAACCTAACATGAGGGCAGACTTTAGGAGTAGGCCTATTCACTAAGTATTTATTGAAGAATTTAAGTATGAACAAATACAGAACTCAAATCATATTTTTACGGATGTATTTTCATAAAACATCACCTTTTACTATTAATATTTGGTTTGTATCACACATAAAACTCTGTTCACGTTTTATCTAATGTATGATTCATTAAAGTAAATAGCGCATTATTTAATTTGTTTATTTATTGCAAAACGTCTTAGGCTACGAAAAGCACATTTAGCAAAGCTAAACTCATATTACATTAAACTGTCAGTGATGTGCTGAATAATGACTGCTAGCTATATAAAATATGATGTAAAATATATATATAGATTATGGGTAATTAGGAGAGGATGGATATCAAGCCTAAAATCAAGGCCGGCAGAAATTAGTCTTTAAAAATAGTCTTAATATTATTTCTAATTTATAACGTTTTACGATTTACAATTAAAAAACATAAAAGCCTGTTGTTGATTCGCGCCTTACCAGCTTCACTAAAACGCAGACGTGAGACTTTGAAATGCATTTTAAAATAAATAAATAAATAAAAAAGTTTATAGGCTAGTTAAATATTTTTCTCTGTAATTTAATTAAGATGGGACCTACGTAGAACTCTAGATACTGTTGTTCCAAGACGTAGAGATGTTTCAATTTGTGCTCACCCAAAGGGAAGCAGAAACTGACTCAAATACAGAATCAAGTCATCCGTGTCTGAGGATATCAACCTCTGACAGATGAGAAGTTTATCTGTATGCATGCGCGTGGGACAAGATTAACTTCATTTCTTTAGATTAATTTAAATTATTGTGCCGTTAAATGACAATTTAATGTGGTCCTTTTTTCGGGTTCTGTAGCAAAAAATATGTTCTATTCCACTATATGGACTCTCTGTTTGGCCAAATAAGAACATGAGCATTGCGCAGTTAAGTTAAAATGCTTTGTTAAGTAATTCAAATATTTTATTTAAAATGTATCGATGACCTGCACTTACCATCCAACCTGTAAGTGTCACTATATTACAGAATAGCTACCTAAAGGTCTACGTTTATTAGGCCTTCTTATAAGTTAACGCAAAATTTGGGATTTCCGTATAATTTGCATCAATGCTTTACAGTTCGACGAGAAAAAATTACGTTTCATTATTTCTGCTGTTACTGTTGGTTTAGTACTAATACAATCCGTTATCTGTGCACATGGAGGCCTACTGTGACCTGTTGGCCCAAAATGTGCAATCTCAAAGAAATCAAAATCAAATATTGTTCATTATTAAAGTAACCTACTAAAAGCTGTCTGACAGTTGTCCTTTAAAAAAAAAATTCAATTACATTTTTTGTTATAAGGATAGGCCTACTCACCTGTGTCAATTTTCGTCCTCCTCTGAAAAATGCTGAAATAACTTCTGTCTATCTGTGCTCACCATTATTTTCAAAATGAGGCGAATAGTCATATTTTAAATCCAACGTCAATAGAGGGCTATATCAGAATATGTACAGAATGATCAGTCAGCAGCCTGTTGTGTGGGACTTAATGGTCTGCCTAATGGCAAATGCTTCTGAAGCGAGACTAATGAAGTGATGACTAACGTTGCAACAGTTGAACTACAGCGATGAAACCAAGAAACACACACACACTCACATGTGCGTGAGCGCCAGCAAGCGTGAACTCATAAGAGCGCTTATCTTTTTAGGCGACCTGGAGACGGGCATAACAGGCACAAACTGACATCTACAGGGAATAGTTTCAAACTGAGCGTTCATATTTCCAAATAATTTGTATAAAGGCATATGCTCTTCTTTTGACCTAATAAAACACAAGAGCAAGATTTGACAGTATGGATTACCCTAAATTTAACCCACCACTAAATTGTAATTAATTCACTTGCTTCTAGTCGGAACTAAAACACCGATCCTTTTCTTGATTAATAAATCACGAGTTACAAATGTTCTATTGTAGAATGCAATTTTGTACTTTAGAACAATGAAATCTGTGGTATTCCAACACTATTTTTTGTCTGTCATGAATTATTGTACTTTAATTTCTTTTGGATTTGTCTAAAAAAATAGGACTTTAAATTTAAATTTCACTGACATGTAGTTTCAAACTGAGCGTTCATATTTCCAAATAATTTGTATAAAGGCATATGCTCTTCTTTTGACCTAATAAAACACAAGAGCAAGATTTGACAGTATGGATTACCCTAAATTTAACCCACCACTAAATTGTAATTAATTCACTTGCTTCTAGTCGGAACTAAAACACCGATCCTTTTCTTGATTAATAAATCACGAGTTACAAATGTTCTATTGTAGAATGCAATTTTGTACTTTAGAACAATGAAATCTGTGGTATTCCAACACTATTTTTTGTCTGTCATGAATTATTGTACTTTAATTTCTTTTGGATTTGTCTAAAAAAATAGGACTTTAAATTTAAATTTAAATTTCACTGACATAAGATCATATAGCTTTAACTAGTTTGTGCAAAGTAATTTAACAATAAAAACAACTGTTGTTCAATATTATTTAAACTAATGCTTTACTGAATTAAAGTGACATTTGGGCTCACTGGCCTATAGCCTAATTGAAACATTTTATTCCAGGGCAAAACGTTAGTCTGCAAATGCAGTCAAATGTTATACGGGATGTTATTCAATTCAGTTTGCCATGTAACCACGCACTAACCCGGATCGATATCCAGACAATTAGCAGGATCCTCGCCGTCTTCCAATTGTCCGTTGCTCGCGAGGCTCTCCATAGACAGCTCCAGTTCCTTTTCTTCCCAGCCCCGGAGCTTCCGCTTCTTGTTTGTCCCGATCAGGGCTTCTACCGAAAAGGCGTGCGCTCGTGAACTCAGAGCAGCAGCGGATCGTCTCCTGTCACTCATCTCTCCCACTGCAAATCCAACGGAGAATAAATAGAAACTCCGTCCAGGCGGCAGGCGCAGGAATGCCGCACGCGCAAAATGTTTATAACGGGTGGATTTCGGTCTCCGGTGACGACGGTAATCCAAACCCAAGTCTAATTTATGCCCTTTAAAGGCTTAAAAATAAAAGAACCCATTACCAACGAAGAGACTTTGGCTCAATACCTTGTCCGAGGAGATAGTTTGTTAATATATCTCGATGTTTTGAGTCTCCGTCCAACTTCTCCACGTCTCTTTTTCTGTCGTTGAGTCCTCTCTGATTGATATTCACTTCTGGAAAACTTTTTTCGAAGCGTTAGGGGCAACCCTCTCAGTGTTTGTCAAGTCCAGCACGACCAATAGGAAACGCAGGAAGGGAAAGAGCCAAAATATGTCGTCCAATGGAAGAAGAGGGAAATAACAAGCATGGTGGAGAAACTCTATGCTGGAATTTGGAGATGGCCATCTTACAGTGAATTAACCTCATTCGATTTAACAAGCAGATTAAGTTGCTATCTGTTCTGAAAACATTTGCTTCTGTTCCTTTAGCAAAAAAAAAACAATCCGCTTTTAGTTCGTATCATTAGCAATATTACGTTTTTGTCATTCGTCCCGGTGGGTCATTGTAAAATTAAGCTACCTATTTGACGTATTTTGGTTAATATTAAACTTGATAAATACCACAATAAAGCTACACCTGGTCTAAGACTTTATAGGTGCTTTTCATAAGCTTTCCTTTAAAGATTTATTGTACTCCACAAAACTGAATCACACAAAAAGTTTTTATGAATACAGATTGCCTCTGCATAATAAAATATCATCACCCTGTGTAGCCTGTGTTAAGCACCAATAGCCTACTTTCACTGTTAAACAAATGTTCAATTTCACTGTAATCAATTATTGAAAACAAGTGAGTGCATGTGTAGGCTTTCTATGCAATTTGCAGAGACGGAATACTGTGGTAGCTAATTAAGCTTCATATAAAAGTGTCAAGAGCATATTAACACGAGTTCTGTTGGCTCCCGGAATCTGTTGTTGGTTCAAATTGGAATGAAATAGGAAAACTGAAGTTTTATCTTCGTGCAATTTAATTTAATTTAATTGCAATTTAATAGGATTAATGGCACGTTAACGTGAGAATCTTTATAAAAAATAAATAGCTAGGGCATTAAATCAATGCTAATAGTTTCATGCTTTTTAATCAAGATTGTTACCAAACAATTAGGCCTAACAGCATATTACTATATTGATATTAAATATTAGGCTACTAAAATTGGTAAGTGCTCAAACAATGACTATGCTCAATTTATTCATATTTAGCTTATTTATAATGTTTTGCTTATTGTGTAGAACAAAATAACGAACAATAATTAAAGTTGAATTGTCGGCAAATAGCAAAATAATAACACACAATAAAATAACAACAAAATAGTAATAAACTGTAAAGTCGATTGAACAGAAGCACATTCATCATTAGAAACAAGTCAATAAATATTTTATCAATAAATATTTTATTTAACGTAAATAATTATTTAAAAATAAGATTTCAAAGTAAGAGACGAAAAACGACTAGCCTATAGAGAAATTATAGAGCAATTTAGAAGAAATTTACTATAAATAAACTTACAAAAAGACTTTCAATGTTTAGGCGTTGATTCCTTACCGCGAGTGGCTGATGTAGCCTAATAAAATGCAGAAAGTAGAGCCTCCCTCTTTTAAAGCACAAACCCTGTTTGAAGCTTTTCCTAGTAATGCATTTAGAGATTTATCTTTTATTACTTTAATTACACTTTATTATTTTAATTTATTTTATTTATCAAATACGTCGTTGAAGCGTAGCTACCACATGTACCCATATATCATTTACTAATGAGCTGATTTACTCTATACTTAAGTTTAACCCGTTTTCTCTGTGAAATCCTGATTTCACTTCGAAACGGTATTCAAAACCTTTTTAATTGTTTAGTTTTCAATGATAGCAATTATATTTCCTTAGAGAGTGATTTTAATAGGATCGGTAGTTGGTAAGTTCTTACCGTGCGTTATTCTGAAAACTGAATATTTTCCTATTCCATAACTTATTTAGGCTATTTAATTGTTCACTGATTTATTAGTGAAGATGCTCTTAATTAGCCTAAATAAAGTGTGGATAAAATAGTTTGGCTACACGCAGTCCTGTTTTGAATGCCTCACCAAAAAATACAAAATAAATAATAATAATAATAATAAATAAACATTGTTTTTAGGCTAATTATAAATGGACAGACTGAAGGTCTCAAGGAAGATCGTCTATTCGCGGTAAGTCTCATTAGACGGACTCTGCTTTACTCTCACTGGAATTAACGTTTCCCAAACACACGGTATCCTTTTCCCAAGGACATGTTAATTAAGTCGGTTTGACAGCAGTTCCATTGCTTCGTCGCTGAATGTAGTATATTTTGATGATTATTAACGCTTAATTAGAGAAAAAAGGCTGCCCCCTGCCCTCAGAAAAAGAGCTCAAGGGCTTACAACATTCACATCACATGAGCCATTACCCAACTAACTCAACACACACTTGACCGCGCATCGCTTGGTATCATGAGCGCTGCATTCGATTAGCACACTGTCCATGGGTTGTTATGATAAACCCTACAAAATTTCGGACACGTTTTGTTATCATTTTGCTCATTATTTTTCTCCCGTAATCGAATATTGGCAAGTAAGCATGCTTGCACAGTTGCTATTAGCCTATTTCTATTTTGCAGCACATATGGAGACTATACCAACGGTACAAACCTGGCACAAACCTCATCTGCTAAAAATAGCGCATTTGAACAAGTCGAAAATGAATGACACATCAAAGCGAAGAGTAACGTGAAATACTGTCAAATAACAAGTGACTGCTCTTCGCCATCCGTCAGCATATATTACAGAGAGCGAAAAAAGCTGCTCTAAACAAACGATTCATTTTGCTGGACTGATCACTAATTGTCCCGTGGAACGAGTAAACTTCCCACCTAATCCTCCCATATATCCTTAAATTCAGAGCACAGCTTGGAGAATAATGCATGTTTGTGTAGCACATGACGCTGGAAACCTTTTCAGTTGCAGTTTAAAGAATCAGAGAAAATGCGGGTAGAGTTAATGATGTTTTCTCATTTCATGATTTATGATGACTTCTTTTAGAATTATTTCAGAGCAAATAAGTTTATAAAGCTTAAGTCATAAAGCAGGAAATGTTTTTTTTTTTGTGAATATATGAAAGACGTCAGACGAAGGATTTGAAATTCTTTCCAATTGAAAATTACATGCATAACTCATTATTTTAAATATATAACAACAAATCATTTCTGGCCTGTGTATCTTTTATATTTTAGTTATGTAGGCTTTTTTTTTCGTTCATGAATTTTCCCTAATACACTCATTTAAAAGGTAGACAGGAGCATATTAAATGTATTTATATGTTGCATTCCTTTGTTGTTTTTAGGGATACATGGGTATAAAGTCTTGTGTAACATAATAATTAGTGCATCAACTCTGAATTCTGGTAATGCATGGAATTTAGTTGCCCTGCCTTATAATTTTACTTTGCCTAATGGACAGACTATCTTGCCACCTCCTCACAGATACTTTCTTACAAGGGAAAAAACAGCGTAATACAATTAAAACATTATCCTTAAACAAGCACAAATTGCTCCATCACTCCATTCGTGCATAGTGCATGTGTGAGGTGCCTACTATGTCAACTAGCGGCCTTGAACGGACATGGAGTTGGCTAGACTTGCAGTTTCTCCTGCACAGCATGTGTTTGTTGAGGCACGTGTGAGACTGAAAATGATTTTGAACTAATGTTATTAATATGACAATAAATAAAAATAAATGTATTTATTTGCTTAAATAAAAATGGACAAAAAAACAGATGAAACCAAACAAAACTGAGTGTTTGAACAGACATGGGTAATCTGTGACAGTGGTGTAATTTACTTACCAAACGTTTTCACTAGTAAACTGAATGAATCTAACACAGACAAAGAAGAGTTCATTGCATTTCACAGTTTATAAAGGCTTAATAGAAGCCCACCAGTTTTCTGACTTCCGTCATCACAGGAGCTGCGAGGCTGTGAGCTTTCTCTGCTCCTTTGGCTAACAGACTCTCAAGATGCCCTCTGTCAGCCCTCAGTCTTTGGATCTCCAGCCGAATGGGTTGCAGCTTCTGTACAACAGCCTCGGCCACCACATTCTTGTATTGTCCAGTGTCCATACCTTCAGCCAGCCTGACCACCTCCTCCACGCTCTGTCCAGACACAGCCGCGTGCATGGAGACTAGGTTTGAAACACCGGGCCGACTCTCAGGCTCATAAGTCACTTCAGAAGTGAAGTCAGTCACAGCTCTGCGAATCTTAAGGACAATGTCATCAGGCGTATCGGTCAGGAAGACTGTAGCTAACTTTTGGGGGTCTGACTTGGACATCTTAGAAGATGGATCCCTCAGAGATTTCACCTTTCGAGTGCCACCTGAGAGTTAAAAAGCAAGATAAGTTAAACATTTCATCTGCGCTGAGTGAATATTTCCTATAGTTTCCTATTCACTTCCATTATAATAGTTAATAGGTAACTATAATATAATAATATATAAAATATCTATAATTATACACAGGTAATAGTTAACTATATGTGACCCTGATTTATACATTTATACATAATAAATAAGTATAAGTATACTGAATAAATAAACTTTCCATTGATGTATGGTTTGTTGGGACATGACAATATTTGGTCGAGATACACTTATTTGAATATCTAGAATCTGAGGGTGCAAAAAAAATCTAAACATTGAGAAAATTGCCTTTAAAGTTGTCGAAATTAAGTTCTTAATGCATAATACTAATCAAAAATTAAGTTTTGATATATTTACGGTAGGAAATTTACAAAATAACTTAATGGAACATGATCTTTACATATTATCCTAATGATTTTTGGCATAAAAAAAAATCTATAATTTTTAGCCATACAATGTTTTTTTTTGGCTATTGCTACAAATATACCCCAGCGACTTATGGTCCAGGGTCATATAGTTAACAGTGTTAAAATAATAGTTTTACTCAAAAAGGACATTTAAACTGATCAAAAGTGACAGTAAGGAGTTTTACAATGATACAAAAGATTTCTATTTCAAATAAATGCGGTTTAGAAAATTCAAAAGAAAAAAAATATCACTTTCCACAAAAATATTAAGCAGCACATCTGTTTCAAGCACTGATATTAATAAGAATGATAATTAAAGAGGTGAAGAATAATAAAGAATAATATAATCATTTCTAAATGATCATGTGACACTGAAGACTAGAATAATGACTGCTGAAAATTCCACGTTGCCAACACAGGAATAAATTACATTTTAAAATATATTAAAATAGAAAACAGTTATTTTAAATAGTAAAACGTCACTGTATTTTACTGTACAGTGGTGAGCATAAGACACATCCCAAAACTATACAATATAATATGGCATATTAATACTGTTAAGTTACTGACAAAATAGGAATCAAATGTTGAATCAGTAACCACTCTGATAGACTTAGTTCAGTAAAGAATTTGGCTTTTTTTTTTTTTTTACTGTTCACCAGTTAATTTCCACCACAGCCAAAAAGCGGTGCAGGAAACATGCTATTTAATATCGATTTCTTTGAAAAGCATCCTTTACAATACTGCCTAACCATTTCAATACAAAAGTAATCGTAGGATGCAATTTTCCATTTTTTATAAGATACATTTCAGTAAATTAGCATTACATATAGCGACCACTGGTTGCACACTAATCAGACTGAAATGAAGAATCTCAGGAAAGCAACTGGGTTGTGTAAATATTATTTCTTTGTGGAATCACAACACAGATGGGCTCTAACGGTCGGATCTTTGATTTGGTTTCAGGGCAACAGATATTGTTTGGCTTCTTTAGCTTTGGCTCTAGGATGCAGACGCAGTCTTCCTTCACATGTTAGAAGAGCGATATGAACCGGTCCTTTGTGAAGTCACTATAGGGAAACCCCCCAAATCCATTATTACCCCATCACTCAGATAGAGGAGGACGAGAACACTCCTTTAATCAAAGCGCCATCGCACACATGACTGGTTTCATATTGTGCTTTTATGATGGCGATAATTACAGTGAATGAAAGACTGAAGCTCAAACTGACAATTCAACATGCCAGCCATGTGTGCGCACGGCTTTTTGTGCAAGGGTACGTTGTTGTGCGTGTGTGTAACATACAGTGAGGAAAGCAGGGAGCTGGAGAAGACACTTGAGAGCACTGACTCATTTGTGTGTTCGCTGAATGACACAGAGTAATTTGTCTTACTTTTCCATTTTTCAGGGTTTGTGCTCAGGTGAATCTTTATGAGAAAAACAGGCTGATTAAAACAGGAAGTTAATGTCATGAGGTAAAAATGAAAACTCCCAAACATACTGAGCAGGGCACGAGGCTCTGGGAAGAACTCTCCATACTGGCTGTTAAAGATGCGGGCCAAGTCCTGGGCGAGCTCCAAATGCTGGATCTGGTCCTCCCCTACTGGCACATGTGTGGATCTGCACAACAATAACATCACTCTATCAGAATATAACCGCGATAAGATTAAAACACACGAAAAGCACAGCTGGCCGTACTTGTAGAGCAGAATGTCTGCTGCTTGTAACACTGGGTACGTATAAAGCCCCACACTGCCTTCGTTCTTCTGCTTGCTCTTCATCTGTAAGGAAAAGAAACAGAGGATTTACCGCTGGACGGACAGACGGAGAGGAAAGTTGGAAATAAATCTGAAGCACCTTTCATTACATCTGGCTGCAACTGTCTATTTGTTTTCTTATTACAATGAGGTCTAACATCATGCCCTTGAGTTTTGCCACATTAACGCACATAGACAGCATCCAAAGGCCACTTTCCGCCATGTTTCACATGCACTCAGCTGTTGAGTAAACAGCTAGGTGTTTTCTCTGCAGCGGTGGGAGGCTTCTGGCCGAGCTCTCCATCAGCAGCAATATAAAAGGGTTGTCCTTTCTGGGTGAATCACAGTCATTATCAAGCCCTGTCTCTCCCTGCCAGGTCCGCCACCCTCATGACCGGCACAGGAAAAGCCTGTCGCCGTGCCACATGGACAGCAAACAGAGGAGGGAGGCCTGAGCATTTAGACTGGCATGTTACCACCTAGACTAAAGGGCTCTAATATATCAATGTGTATTTTTATTTAAAGTGCCCCTATTATGGATTTTTGAAAATGACCTTTAATGCAGTGTGTCATCATGATGCATTAGCATATTGCCCGCCCACTTGTTGGTCTTTTCCCGTTGGTCTGAAAGAAAATGCAAATTCCTTCTTTGCCACTAGGTGTTGCTTTTGGAGCTGTAAAAATAGCGGTTTCCCCGGTAACGCTGTACACAAAGTAGCACTGCGCTCACAAACGCTGCTTTATCAGGCATTACAGGCACGATGAATTGAAAATGAGACCAATCAGACCAATCACCGCAGAATAGCGTCACGCAAAGGAGGGGTTTGGAAAAATGAATCGTTAAACAAATCGTTTGGGAGTCGTTGAGCAAATAAGGTAAAAATAAATGCATATTATAAGACAATGAAAGTGTTTTTTGACCTTGCATGTCAACCTGTTGTTGGGGACTCCCAAAACCAAAATATGAACCTTTCATTACCCATAATAGGGGCACTTTAACATACTCTCACAAGCAGATAAAACAGCAAAAACAAATGTGCTGTAATTACCTTCCATTGAGGCAGGTGCCGTAAACGAGGCATGCTGGTAAGGCAGCCTAGGATCCATGAGAGCTCAGAATGTTCTGAGACCTGCAGAGTAATTATATGATTACATTTTCAGAAAAAAAAAATTGTAATTGTGCTCATTTCTCATTTCATTTATCAACCAATTTATTCTGAAATATATTAAAAGTACAGTTCATACATGCAATGCTTTGAACACACATCTTCTTTGATGAGTATGTTTTTAATTTTTGAATTTAAAATTCATTTCGATGGTATCTTTTTTAACAAATTAACGAATAATTTGAAAATCCTTTGTCCGATAAATTAAATGACAAACATACAGAAACATGGGAATACGCTAACCCCTGGATACCTTCATAAATGTGTCAAGCTTAACTATTCAGATAGTTTGATGTTTTCATGACATGGAAAGTTTAGATTGTAAAATTCAGTGTAAATCCAGCAAAACTGATATTCATCCTAATTATATTTCTGAATTAATAATTCATGATGATTGCAAAACCAATATAAATATGCTATTACTTTTTACATTGTAGCTACACCACATTTTTAGAGTCATTAAAATAAATCTTTAAAAAAAAATTGTCATGATCATCATGAAGTCAAAAAGTAAATTTCTAAGAACTTGGCACACCATTAAAAAACTAAAATATTGTTTCTCTTTTTATTGTGGACACATATATTACCATCATGCTATCAAATTATCACTACTCTTGATATGCAGTGACAGCACTTTACACATAAACTAGGTATCTTCATAGCGCCCCTGTGTGGCAGTGAAGAGAACAAGATATGCCTCACCTCCCAACAGGTGCACAGTGGCACAGTATGAAGGCCTTTCTACAGTCATACTTTATCACAAGTACTCAAACTAGTCCTTCTCTTGTTACAAAATCATGTGAAAGAGCTCATTTGATTGGCATTGTGAAATCTGCACAATTCCCAAGAGAGTGTGCACGCACACAGACACACATTCAAAAGAAAAACACTCTTCAAAATCGTTCTGCTTCAGAGAATTAAACTTTATGAGTGCTGGCGACGTGGCCGCCATCTCTCATACTCACAAAAGGATTCTGAGGCATCTGACGTAAACCCAGAGAGGAACGAACATAAAACGTGATTTTATGGAACAGCGCTGAAAGAGATATTTATTACAGCTAGCTAATCTACATGTGAGGGTAAGACAGCGGATATGAAGATGACTGAGGGATCACGGCAGAAAATATGATATAGTGGTGGTGGATATCTTAGATGACTTCATATGTCAGATTTGTGCAATCAACTGAGACACAGAAATAGTAAGTGAAACAAATTAAATCTAAACTGATTATTCCTCAGACACATATGTCAAAAGAAATTTAAAGGAAGTCCGAAGTGTGAAAAAGGGTCATATTTGTTTAGATTTACGCAGAGTTCAATTACGCGAGTCTGCGAGAAACGTACATATAACTCTCTATTGTCTGGATGTTATTCTGGTAAAAGGGTTTCTAGTGCAATATGTCCGAAACACGCATACAGCTATAACACCAAGCACTATACTTAAGATCCGATTGATTTTAGCTTGTCGCCATTTTTTTCAATGAAGTTGAGTGTTTTCCTTGGGCCAGGGTATTATTTTCACATGTGGAACAGTCTTGAGCTTGTATGTTCGAGGGGAGGTCTTTAGTCCTGCCAAGATATGTGGCATGAAGTTAAAATGGAATAAAATCAGGGGAGTGTGTGAGTGCAGGTTTTCACATGCTCGCTGTAAAGTTTCAGTGAGAAAACACACAAAATCCAGACACACTTACACTCTGCTGCACAACACACACAAACACACACTGTTGAAAGCATATCAGGTGACTGAGAGGAAGAACATGTCCACACTTATTATAGTTATCCTTCAAAACTTGCTCAATTTGAAAGAAAATGTGCTGGACAGCTAGCAAGTTGCTGCGTACTGTAAAATCTATTATTAACCTCCTCTTTCTGCTTCATGTGGTCGCTTTGAAGTGAACCGTGAAAATGAATCTGTGCGTTTTCCCCATCCTGAGAATTTGTTGAGATAGGAATCGGTTTGGTAAAATAAGCATTTAAAGCCAGCATCCATTAAATAAATATTTGGCAATGGAAAATATGTTTTACTGGCAGTAGTTCCGCCCAATAAAATGACCAGACGCCTATTTAGAATGAGACTTTTGAAGTTATTTGAAAGGTACCTTCCACATTTTTTTGACATTGTTTAGGCAGAAAGGCTGAATAAAGATGTGCACACTTTAAAACTATAATACTAGAAGCATTTTGAGATAGTTCAACCCAAAATGAAAATTCATCATTTACTCACCCTCATGTCATCCTAAACCTGCATTACTCTCTTTCTGATGTGGAAGAACAAAAAAAATAGATATTGTTATAATATCTTATATTATAATAAGACAATGAAAGTGTTGCTTTGGACCCCACTGACTTTCATTGTGTGACCAAAAACAGTTTGTTAAAATGAGTTCAGCAGAAGAAAGAAGGTCATACAGGTTTGGAACAACATGAGGGCGACTAAATGATGACCAAATATTCATATTTGTGTAAACAATCCTGAAATAAGGCGATTTAATATATGTTGCAAAAGAAAGTCTTCAAAGCAGAACTCACTTGAGACTGCTGGAAAAGGATGGAGCGAGTCGGGTCTATGCCACAGGCCAACAGACTGGCGGCCATGTCCAAGATATTTTCTCGGAGCATCTGAGGGTCCTGAGGCTGGGTGATGGAATGAAGGTCTACAATGCTATACATGACTGTACTATACTTGTCCTGCAGGGCCACCCAGCTCTCTAGAGCTCCCAGATAGTTCCCCAAGTGAGGAACACCTGTAGGCTGGATTCCTGAGAAAACCTGTGCTTTAGGGAGGCTCTGTAAAGAAAAAGAGAGATGTTTGAGACAAATTCTGTTAAAAAGAAAGACAAACATTCAAACAGAGGACATAAAAGTTGGTGGTGTGCAATGTGCATATAGCAAGAAAGGAGACACCCTACGCAGTTTTATGAATGTTATCAAAGCGATAAATCCAAGGCACGTTTCACACTAACAGAGCACCCTACCGGGTGAGAGAGTGCTAGAGCGGAACTTCACTATAGCCAATGAAAACACTCCACAGTTCACAGCCAGCCAATAGCAGCTTTTAAGAGTGATACAGTCGTGGAATAACAATCACAGTAGTGGTCCTGCCCAAAACAGCAACAGAAGAAAGCAGTGCAATGCTATAAACCTATAAAGTATATAAAAGATTGGGACGAATAAAACAAAGGGGTCCTTTTTAAATGTTTGGACTGAGAAGGAAGCCCACTACTCCTTAGTCTTTATAAAAAAGAGAGAGATTCATGCCCGCTGATTGCTGGACAAATTTTGCGTTACTAGCAGGCCGAGACTTCAGATGCAAAACGTCCAAATTTCCATTTCCATTACGTCAACTTCCAAACAACTTACTACAAATCCCAAATAATCTTTTTACTCTATAAAAAGGTTAACTTTGCAACATAAAAACATTCAAAATGGGGAAAACACACATGAAAAGAGTCGTGAACACCTGCATGGCTATGTATGAGGTGACTTATTTTGGGGCCCAAATACAATCTGAGATCTATGGCTGATCTGAAATCAGTCTGGCTTCAGGGAAGCCTATAGCCAGGGGAATAGAATCACTGATCGAAAGTCATTAGCTAGTTATAGGAAAGGATCAGGCTATTTATGCCATTACTGGGTGAGTAATTGCAGTGCAGTGGCCCGAATGCACAGGGCCTCTCTGAGGTGTCAGAAGTGATTTGGGGCAGAACGGAGCCTGGTTCATGTGTGTTCTCACCTTGCGTTGTTCCCCTCTTCCCCTCCGGCCGATCATTAACCATCCAGACATGGTAATGGTGTCATTTGAGACAATCACACATAAGCTGAAACAACACTAGGCCCAACTACCGAAGGAATAATCAACCTATCGCACCTCCCATCTACCGACAAGAAGGAATGTCTGAAAAATCTGATTTTTAATATAAATTTTTTTGGCAACTGGCGTGATGATGGGGGGATTTTATTCAGGAGGTACATTACATAGTAACCTTATGCACATTTCAATGTTATTCTTCATTATTTATTAGGGTGTAGCTATGGTTTTAACATTAATAGGGACATTTTCTAATCAGTTACATAATACGGTAAATCCAAAATCTTTATATGAGGGTTTATTTCGCTGTGTTGATGCCATAAAAATAATTTAAAAAATACAAGCACCTTATTTACTTCCTTATTTAGTCTAAAATCAAATGAAAAGGCCTATGTTTTCAAATGTAAATTTGATTTCATAAAATAATCTCCAATATACAAGCCTTGAGGTCCTAAATTGTAAAAGCAAATGTGTCAAGAATAAGCAATGCTTATGTCACACACAGACATTAGACAGCATCCATGTTAATGTATAAAGTGAAATAAAATCCTTTATTTTACAAATGAAATAATGACATACAACACTCTTCCATTCTCACCTGCAGTAATTGCTCAGTTTTTCTTTTACTCAGATTCACTGGGACTTGCTCGCTCTCCTCAGATGTCCCACCAGCACAAACTACTTCTTGATGACACCTGGCAGGAGCAGCAACTTGTCTCCAAATTTTTTACACTGACAAATGCAACACTGTTGTACCACAGTGCAGCAAAGTAGCAAAAAAATCCTCCATGTCTACCATATGGAATAGACATTAAACCGTATGTGTGTGTGCACAAGCTGATAGAGTTACACAGTACACCTACAATCCCTGTTCTTACACTCATGTAGGCACTTTGTAGGAGTATTTAATTGTAAGACTATCTGTGTGTGTTCCAGTTGGTGTAGGATTGAGTAAGTAAGTCTAGAAACAACTAAATGAAATTTGACCATTTGAGACAGATTGACCATTTTGTATTAACAGTGAAAATATTGCAATACAGTTATGGAAAAACAGAAGCTAGGCTATGTAAAATTCAGCTCCAAGGCCACCATGAGACAGAATAACAACACTTAAATCTTCATTGCAAACATATTAGATGTGAAAACAATAGCTTAAATTTTCCAAAATGCCATGCTCAGACAGGATTAGTTTTTTTAAGCCAGTGGTTTTCAAATGGGGTCACATAGAGCAGAGAAAAAAACAATTATAAATGCAAATGATAACATGCAACTAATATAATTACCTTATCAGCATTTAAAACACTTTTCATATTTTTTGTTGTTGTTGTGTATCCAATCAAAAACTACATATTTTTCACTTGGTAAGCCAAATTAGGCAGACACCTACAAACCATATAAAATAATAAATATATAACAATGAATTAATCATTTCAATGTTTCATTTTAGGGACATTTGTATTTACACACATTTAGGCACAGGGTCTCCGCTTGATGTCCAATGTAAATTTGGGTAAGGGACTGACACAACGAGCATGTAATTACAACTGGCCATTTAGATTGAATAAAGTTCTCAGATTTGAGCTCTTTAAACTCAAAATCAGTATTATACACGAAGAAACGATAAGGACCCTATAGAGCCATCCATAGCTGAACTCCTGGAACATCCTGGCAGAGACGCCCATCTTTGCATGCCAATTCCAACATTGCCTTTCACCACCCTTTATGGTTCTGCAGGAAAGCATCAGCAGCTCAGTAAATGTGGAGAAGCTCTCCACAGGAGCTGATATCAGAGAGGGAGCTTGAAGCCAGTTCTGAACGGCACCTCTGACCCTCCCGCCCCAGTCCATTTATCCCCCACTAAGCTTCAGACACACAGAACCTACTGTTACGGTGTCTATCTGCATCGCCTCACTCGCCCTATTAAAACAGACATCACGCTGAACAGCAGAAACACATGCCTTAATCCTGCCACTCTCCGCTGGGCTACCAACAAAGCCCTGCTTTGGTGAAGTATAGAGCAGAAAATTATTTTTATGTACCTTCCCCTGCCCGAGACGGTGGGAAATGTGTGTTTTTGCCGTACCGAAACACACTCAGCTTGAAGTGAAGTGCAAATGGCCGAAAATAAAACAGGAACGAGACCCGATTCGAGGGGAAAACACATTAGAGAAAGCGTGAGTGACAAAGCCAAAAAAGCAGTGAAAGAATGAGCAGGAGACAGAGCAAAAGAAGAGGTATTTGTGGGGAGGAGAGCGGCGTACAGGAGGTGGCAGGGGGGCAGGAGACGGAGCGTTTGATTAAATCTGCGGTTGACGTTTCGGACAGGTGAGATTGATGAGGTTCCTCTACGCTTCACACTGTGCGGAGAGCGCAGGGAGAGGAACAGAAACACGCAGTGTGGAGAGCCAGGGCTGGGGGCCCTCTCACACCGTGGGGTCCCGGCCTGATTAATGGGGCTGGAGTCCCTTCAAAAACAGCACTCCCAGCAGAAAGGGCCGCACCGTGCTCCAAAAATAACCAGGACGGGACAGCCGCTCCACTACGGACTGCGGCTTGGAGGCCAAACCCTGAACCGTTTAGGACCAATCGCTTTTGTTTCACTACAATCCTCCCTCTGCTGATCGCATTACATATTAAAAGATAGGTTACGCTTAGTCTGACATGAAATATAATTATTTGCAAGCTGCACAGAAAAGCCTGCCGAAAAGTCAAACCAAAACCCAACGCCTGGCACGCAGAATGATAAATGTCTTGCATGGATTATATTGCGATATTTGGACACTCTATATAAACTACACCAAGCAAATAAAGGACAAAGCCACTTCTGCCTTTTTCCCTTTTGAGGCTCGACAGGGAAAAAAAGGAGGTGCTAGCCTACTAATGACAAATTAAACACATAAAAGTCACAACGAAGCAGAAATAACCTGCACACACCTCATAAATTTATCAATGTGTAATTATGGTAACGCTCAGAAACTCCTGAGCCAGAGTTTTTTTCCTTATTCCCTCTAATTTCCTCCAGTGCTGCGTGTTGGTTTGAGCAGAACCCAGAAGCTCGATATCAGATAGTGGGTGCAATTCAATTAACTACGTCAGATTTTCGGTAACCCTAAGTCTACAGGGTATGGTGCCAAACTCCACAATGAAAAAAGATTGATAGGATTTACTTTAAAACAATATTCACTCAGGAACTGCTAGTAAATTTCACAAACACACTGAATTAAATGCACAATTTTGAAGTAGAAAAGATTCAAAACAATACTATTTTCTCCTAAAACTTGGAACATTAACTTGAAAAACTATTTTTCACAGCGCAGCATTACTCTACAGGAATTTAGAGCCAAAATACACTAAATTATCCAAAAAATGATGATCGTTTGAGGGGTCTGGAGGAGTTATTCAGTATATATTGCGTTCATCCTTCAGAATGATAAACCGAATTACACAGTGGAGTGTGAAATAAAGTGCTTAGCTGACATGTAAAAACAAATCGTCTAATTAATAAACACAATCAGGCCCGGCTCATGTGCGCCTGCTTTCCTACAGTTTCCTCTCCGGGCGGCTCTGGGAGTAGGTTTAATGGTTTTAGCTGACATGAGAGTTAGAGCATTTAGACCTGAAGGAGAATTAAGAGCCGTTTCCTTTTTGTGCAACACGAGGCTGAGATGACTGATATCAGCCATTAAGACCACAGGCGATTAAGGGCCGGATAGGGAGCGTCATGTTTTATAACGCAGTTTGGAGCGAGGGCCCACTGCATCCTGCTGCAACGTATGGAAGGATAATCAGGGAAGTTTCAGGATGTGATCGGAACAAAAGCTTAAAACTGACATGAGTTTTATTGTCTAAACAACGGTGTAAAACACTTACACAACAGGGGTATTTCAACAGCTCCAGAAACAGAACAAGAGTTTTCAACACAGAGTGAAAGGTTAATGCTGAATTTATTTTGCATTTGCTCGCTGAATCTTGCTGGGTTTGGTGGTGAGAAAATCTAAGCATCTAACATGCTTATTTTATCCACTTGCCACTATTTGACACGTTTCATAAATAATATTTATTGATAGGCATGGATTTCATTAGGTCAAATTTCCCTCTCACTTATACTTGGACAGAAAAATCTGTGCTCATCTTTTCACGCACCCCACTGTGATAGACTTTAGGAAAATAATATGTGGCTAATCTCTGTGTTTGAGTGTGTGTGGTCCATGAATAACATCTCCAACTTTACTGAGGTTCCTTTGTTTTACAAAAAGAATATCAGTTTATTTATATTTTTAAGCAATGGATAATCCAAATAAATGTAACTTCAAGTTACATTTATGATGCATTTATTTAAATAATGGTACAAAAACACTCGCTGTAGGAACTAGCTATAGAACAAAAAAATTGCCTCTTTTTTAATTCATAAATTGGAATTTGTATTCAAATTGTCTCACAAAAAAGTTGAATTGTGATAACAGGAAGAGAAATTTCCTTAATTGTAATTAAAAGAAATTTGGCACACCTAATACATTCCGGGAAATAACGTGTTCTCCACAAAAGTTAATTTATTAAAATTTAATGTAATGTAAGTTGCGTCAAATCTTTTACTTTCACTCAGCATCTGAGTGAAATGGAATCAAAAAAGAAAAAACATAGGACATGGACTTGGCTCTATATGTTTTTTTTGATAGAGGCAGATTTGAATGGAAGCTTTCTGTGATTGCAGTCTGTCATACATCACCAGAGAGAAGTTTGTCATTTCACAAGAGAATTGGAAAACAAATTGCAAGCTCAAAAATTGTTACATGGACGAATTGCTCACAATAAGATCAATAACATTAGTTAGAAAATAGACAGGGTGAATTTCTATTTCATACTTATTCAAGGCCATGAGGCCCATAAACCTTAAAAACATCAAAAGGCTTTTAAACCTTAAAGAAACTATTTTGTCTCAACTCTTTTTAAATCAGCTTCCTTACATTTAAATTCAATTCCGCATTCTGTTGGCAACCCCATTTCAATTCATTGTTTTTCAGAAGGGGTGCATAGCCCTGCTATCAACTGTCAAAAATCTTTGTTCCCATATTTATTGCATGCAAGGCCTGTCTGCTGCATGAATGTCAACCTCTTTCATCGCTCTCCCTGATCACTAATTGTTCATCTCCTCACCACAGATTTATCTGCCCAACCACCCTCATAGGTCTGTTCTAAAAAGTCTGGCCAAGTTTCAAGGAATAGAACCAGGGCCTATTGACCGCCCCTGATGTGCTGTGGATAGAATGGGCAGGGTGGCTGTAACCAACAGCCCACCTGTGATAATATATAGAGGCAGGGGGCCATGGCCCACCACGGGGCAAGGCTATGAGGGCACGGGCCTGGGGAACCCAGGGACCGGGCCTGGGCCTCAGCCTGCATCAACAGCTCCCTGACACGCCAGCATCCTGACACTGACAGACAGGCCTTCCCCTCTGACACTGAGCCCACGGGGCGCCTGCCACCCAAGTCGATGGATGGATGAATTGATGAGAAGATGGATAGGTAGATGGATGGCTTGGCTAGTTAAATAACAGTTCCATTTAATTGAAGAGTCCTAAAGAGCGCTTTCGGAAATTTCCATGTATTTAAATTGTTTTTCCCCCTCCTACTTTGGTCCGTTAAGAAAAATAAACAGCTGGTGAGAAGTATTTTGTGTAAAGCAATGTTTGCTCCTGAGAGGAGAGTCTGGTTTCTATTACAGCTATGCCATCATGTCTGAATAGCCTGCAGCAGCGAGCGAGATGGTAGTCCAAGCAGACCGGGCTGGACTTTGGGTGGGCTATAATGGAATTATCTCTTTCACTGTTCTTCCTCCAGAACGTCACAGCTCTGTTCACTGAGACCTGAGGCTTCACGTTAAGCGCAAGCCACCAGACGTCCCTCTCAGCTGTGGGGAACATGTGCTGTGGTCCTTCTGCCTGTCAGAGGCAAATGCGTGACTGTTTTCGAACAGGCAGGGAAGCAGCCAGCCGTGTGTGTCTGTGTGGTGCTGAGGTGGGAGGGGGTCGACCCTCAGGAGGGATGTGTTTCAGCACCTTGTCTCCTTCTCTGTTATAGCGCTGACAGAACAGGAGGGAAAGAGTGACGGGGGTGGAGAAAGGGTGTCCGCTCTCTCACTCCCATCTGCTGTCTTCACTCTCCCTCTATCATACAGTAAAGCACGAGTGTGGGGTCAAAGGTCATGGTTAAGGTCATGAGCTTGGAAAAGATAAACTACATATAATACAGTGGCATTTTGATCTTGGCCAACAGAGACTCATGCACATAACTGAACATCTTAAACTACCGATATCTGTCAAACTAACCCACTTTTGCGTTTAAAATCCTTAACCATGCTACAAAAAAACCTGATAAACAGCTCGGAGGTCGTGGGTCAGTTGCGTGATCTTAGGTCACCCTCTAGTGGAGATACCGCAGAGTGCCTGAATGAAGCCTTGATCAGTTAATAACCACAGAGCGAACACGGAGGAACAATTGGGATCTTGCAGTAAGTTAACTAACCGTAAGAGCACTGATAGGGACGGGGCATATAATGAAGCGCATTTAGAGCGCATTGCACGGGTGAATGAGCCGGCTAATGGAAATGATAGACATGATTAGCCTTTAATGTGCGCTGAATGAGGGGATCGAGTATCATAGTCACTGCAAAGACAGCACGGAGAAGGCGCTACATCTGTGCATCAGCATCCTAATGAAAGCTTCATTCCTGAGCAATCAAGACCCTCAAGGCAGAGAATAGGCCGCGCACTGCGGAGGCGCGCGCAAGAGTGGCCAGCGTTACCGTGGAAACCGAATACTCAGCATGTAAATAATGTGATCTATCGATGCCATCTGGAAAAGATTGGGTTTGGGTGCCTTAACCGCCTCTCTACCGATATGCGAGGGGGATCCATTACCATATTTATTTGTACTGCTAAACTTAGTCCGCGAATGGGATTATGTAGTGGTGGATTGAGAGCAGATCCTAAACAAACACATATATTAAAGCAGGATTTGGAGTATAACCTGAACAATAATGGATTTACAAGACAAGAGGGTTTTCCCCCTTTTTCACAAGCTCTCCATTTTTCAAAAATTGAATCCAGACTTCTTGGGGGTGAGCCTTTTTGCTATGAGAGCGCAGCGAGGGAGTGGGATCTGGCCAAGGTATTTATCATATTTGAAAAATCTAGTTTGATGGGGGAAGGGGGACAAAGAGTAATGGAGACAGGAAGAGAAGCTACTCAATCAAACTTGGACAGAGAAGCATGCGCGAGTTGCTTGTGGCATAAACATGAGGTCCCTCCTGCTCTGTAAAAACGGTAAACGGTGTCATCCAGCTCTCTTTTCCCCAATGGACGAATGCAAGAGTCTTCCTCTGCTCTTCCAGTCGTATCCTGATGAAGCAGGCAGTCCATGTGTTGAGAGTAAGGACTGGTGAATAGGTCTGGCCCACAGACTGACAGCAGCCTTGAGAGTGAGTTTACAGTGAGCTCTCTTTATCTACCCCTAGGACTGCTTTTCCCATTTAGATTCCCTATTGAAGTCCTCGTCTGCCTCCAGTGTCTCAAAATAAGAGATTCCCCATCCCTTGACCTCTGTTTTTGTCTAGTTTCCTGCCCTCTCTGTGCAGATAAACTTAATGTACTCATTATGAAGTCAGCCGTCATGAGAGGTCGCACATGCAACAGAGACAGAGGTGAACGAAATGCCCTCCGAAACACTTCTCAAACTATAACTTCCAAATTCTGCTCTAAAATAGGATTGAAACACAATACCTTGTACTTGGGATCAGTCCCTTTTAGTTTAGTAGTTAACTGTGTCAGGGAGCAGTTTTAACTTTGATAATAAGAAGAAATGCATCTTGAGCATCAAATTAGCATTTTAGAATGATTTCTGAAGGAACGTGTGACACTAGAGTACATCACTGGAATAAATTACATTTTAAAATCTGTTCAAACAAAAAAGGTCATTTTAAATTGTAACACTATTTCTATTTTACTGTATGTTTTGATCAAATAAATGCAGCCTTGGTGAGGATAAGAAAAAATATATTGCCGGCTGCAAACATTTGAATGATATTGTAATATTCATATTTTCATAAATGAGATACAAACAGTAATTAAGGCAGTACTTCCTTGTCATTGCATGCTTGTGTTCACAGATGTCTGTCCAGTAAGTCCCTACACACATATCTGAGCCAATTAGGACCAGGTGATGGGAAAACCACAGAGAGGGTCCGGAGGTCCTGCAGACATGCTGACACAAAACAGAGATGGCTGAGGAGAGATAAGGAAATGATGGATGTTAGTAGACAGGATACAGACACCTGCTCCTGTTCAGCTTGTGTGTCAAACCCTGTGCACATAGTCATCATTAAAGCAAACATCTTCCTTTGAGGACATTTTTCTTTAGGTATTTTGTTGCCTAACTGTCATATCATGCTCTTTCACATCATTCCTTCACTCTTGTTCTTTGTATCTCCCTCCCTCTTTTGCTTTCCCATCATCTGGTATTGATATTTCTTTCTCTGTCCTCAACTTACCTATTAGATGTGAGCAGTGTAGATTGCAGAGCAGCGTGTCTGCTCTAGGACATTAGGCCTATATTTTCTTAAATATACACTGGGATGGAGCGTATGAAAGTTAAAAAAAATAATACTTTTGTTATATTTTTATTGCATATTTTAATGAGAAATCTCTACTTTAACTTCCAGGACTCCAGCACTGATAATGCGCATGCAGAAGAGCTGTATGTTCTGAATGGAGTGGGAAAGTGGTGCTAATTAGGGCCTCTTGCAGGCCAAGAGGAAGTGGGCTTGCCAGGTCTCCTTTCCCCTGCGATCCTTCACCCTGAAATGGCTGGGACCGCCCGGGGCTGGACCACCTCCCCTGGAGCTCCCAGGGAGTGAGATGCCAAGTCCAATCTTTCTGATATCTCTTCATCATTTTTTGACTCCTTTCTCTGTAGTCAGGGAACAGTAGAGAAGATGTTACATGCTGAATTGTTAATTTGGCATGCTTTTGTAGAGCCATAAGGGAGATGGCTTTGGAAATGATTGTGTTATTGTGAAATCACATTTAAAAGTTGAATGTGTAAAGACATTTGAGGGTTGAAACCATATATGATAACTGCAAGAAAATGCATTCACAATGTACTTAATCTTGAACCTGTAGCAATATTAAAATACCTAATCTTTTAATTCTCCTGTCCCAGTTTAACATGACAAAACGTTAAGTTAGCCATTTGTAGACATGTGTTTTACACAGAAATCACGATTCATTAATTTGCGCTAAAGTTTATTGTAAATTCATGGTCAAATTTAGAACCAACTGAAACCACAATTAAGTAAAAATCACAGACTCCAAGTCGCCTCAGAAACAAGCAATTAGAAATTGTCGATTTATGTATAATAATAAAATAATAATAACAACAAAAACAACGGTTTATTAGTAGTAGTCAGAGCTGGGTGGTAACTGCATGTAATCTGGATTATGTAATCAGACTCCAAAAATCAAGTACTTGTAATTAGAGTATATTACATTTTATAATGCTCATAATCAGATTAGTTACTTTTTTATGGATTACATAATTACATATTATTCATACAATGGCAGTAAATCGTTCCTAATTTATTGATTCTCCCTAATTCCTCTTTTTCTCTTTTAAATTTTCATTTCTAAAAATACTATGTGTCATACCATTTAGCTTTAATTATATTCACAATATAGAATGGCCATGTAAATAAATGTATGATTTAATTACTTATTAGCTTTTTATCAGCTCGCAAACCCACTGCAGTTCTTACATTAAGCCCAGTTTGGGAAAACCTGATTTAAAGGCACAATATGTCATTTTCGCCGCTGGAGGGCGCGTATTCAAAATAAACAAAGAGACAAAGGCGTAGTTTGATGACGTGACTGAGTGTGGAATGGTGGGAGTTGTCGTCTTCATCCCCACAGCCGATGCAATCCGACTGGACTCGGGCAGAAATCATGTTCATGGATGAGCTAATGATTTAGTAACATGGTAGAATGAAGCAGGGTGAGGCTGAAAGCCGTCGAAGCGAAACGAGGCCGTTGAACGAGCGTGACACATGTATGGCTCGAAAGCAGCGGAGCTTTTATTATGCCACAGTCGACCGCTTCCGCTTCTTCCGGTCGTGAGTATGTGGGGTAAAGCAGCACTGTTTTATCATACTAGATACATTTGAAAGTTCTGTTATAATGCTACTCTGTGCGGTCGTCACCGGTCTATTAAAACGCACAACATATTAAAGCGTCTTTGGTGTTTCCATGTTTTCTAAAAAACTTTTTTTTTTAATAGTAAATAAACAAATGTACATACAAAATAGGCATTGAATAAACAATATTAACAATTCTCAAGGGCAGACATCGTTGCAATTACAATATGTAACGGTGAAGTTTTACATTAAATGTACAATCATGAAGGGCAATGAAGAACAAAAAAGGATAAAAAAATAATAATAATTAAATGAATGAATTAAAATAAAAATAATAGTAAAAGCATTTATAGAATAGTAAGTTCTTACAAGGGGTAGCAAGGAGTTATAGGGCACTTAGCTCACTGAAGAAACTGGCAACTGTAGTAGCTTTTTCATTTGAAAGGGCATCAAGAGAAGCAGCAAAAATGTTAAGTTCATTAGAAAAGTGAGGAAAGGATGGAGGGGTTTTCAGAAATCTGCATTTATGAATGAAGTGTTTAGCAACTTCAAAAAGGTTGTTAACCAAGTAATGTTGTGAACAATCTTTCTTAAGCACACCAAACTTAATTTGTTTGTATTCAAAGGGATTTACACATGTAATTATACATGACATTTTACTGCACAATTGAGTCAACAACTTTGAGTAATTACTATTAAAAAAAATATGTTCAGTGGTTTCAATATCAATTTCACAGAATTGACAATATCAAATTTTGATTTGAGAAATTCTTTAGATGGGTATATGTCATTTATTATTTTAAAATGAAGTTCTTTCACTTTAGGGAGACTTGAAAAGGTAAGATAATTCATTCTCATTTCCTTCACCTTCAAAGGTTAAAATCTTTGAAAACATAGTATCGTTTAATTCTAATTGGATGAAGTTTATCAATGAAGACACCTCTAATATATTTGTTGTTACATTTATGATCGCTAATAAACAATTCACCCAGACAAGGAGATAGGAGAGAGAATGTCACAGAGTAATGTTAAAGAATCCCTTTTACTAATAATACCATGTTTTTTGGTATGGCATTTACAACGTTGTAAAACTCTTTAGGATGACATACAAATCCATGTTTTAAACAAAAATCATTGTAATTGAGAACATTACCATAGTTGTCCATCATGCCCAATAGGGAATTTTTTTTATATTGAAACCAGTTTTCATAAAATAAAGATTTGTTATGGCGCAAAATAAAACGATTGTTCCAAATACAAGTTTTGTGTGGACTAAAGTTGTGAGAAAATGCTAATTTCCAACACAGGATAACTTGTTGATGGAACGCAGACAATTTAAGAGGTCATTTGGACAAATCAAAGTCACATCTAATCAAAAATTCCAAGCCACCTACTTTCCCAAATATTGAAGAAGAGACAGTAAACCATAAATAGTTTGTATTACAAATAAATGATCGTAACCATTGTTTTTAAAACATTATTCATTATTTCTAAGTCAATAACATTTAATCCCCCTTCTTCGTAACTGTGAACTAAATCATTTTTGTTAATATAGTGATGCTTATTTTTCCAAATAAAGTTAAACACTTTTAGTAAGTGAGGTGGGATAGCTAAGGAGGAGGCTGGATAAACAAACCTGGAGAGTAATTCCATTTTAGTCAATAAAACTCTCCCAAAAATTTAGATATCTCTTTGTATCCAGTTATTGAGAATAGGTTTTGCTTTTGAAAGATTTTTAACAAAATTTTCTTGGACACTTTGATTACTATCTCAAGTAATAGTCATGTTTTCTAAAAAACAAAACCGGAAATCGAGGGTGTATGACGTAATTGGCAGGCGACACAATGACACTATGGACACGCTCCGTGTCACTAGTTAAAATTGCTTATTTCTCTGGATTTAAACATTCTTTGAAACATTTGGGATAATGTAAGTACACAAGTCAGCAAAATATATAACACTGTTCTAGTGGTTTTGGATATTTTAATTAAAAAAATCTTACATATTGTGCCTTTAATTCAGTGCACTTGATGTTGATATTAAAAAATGGAATATGTTTTCATTCTCTTTGCTTTTTTATACCAATATGGTACATTTAATGGTAAGTTTAAAACAAGTTAGATAAAAAGGAATATTAAAAAAAATAATATAAAAAATAGTCAGAACACATTACCTAAAATGAGTAACCTAGACCTAGATTGCATTACTAACTGCAGTTTTCATCATGTAATCTGTAATCAGTAATGGACTACAATTTGTAGGCCTAAATAATCTTCCCAGCACTGGTAGTAGTAATGCTAACGATGTACGTATTGTGTTTCAGCTGGTTTTGGGAACGATACACAGCGCACTAGAAATGTTGCTGCGCATGCTCACAGACGAGACCGCGCGAACAGGAGCAGTGTGCGGTTCAAGTTCGGTTGTAAGAGTAAGCTCTTATTTGGACGTTATGAGTGTGCACTGAACAAATTATTAGCAGCAGGCACGAGTTCAGTTCCCTCAGAGTAATCCGGATTCATCAGCATTAGAACGTGTAACGTTAAGAAAAATAAATACGCGCGAAAGCAGCTGTTGTGAACAGGAAATGCGTGAGAAATTATTTTTTTACGTAAATTCTCAAACTGTACGAAATGGATGAGGTCCATTATTTTTGTAATTTGATTTGGTGGAGTTATAGGCTTAGAAATTGCACTAAGCATCACGTCTTTCTGCTTTACATCAGTCATATAGTAAGGGAAAAAAATAATATATGGAAAGGAAGATGATAGGGTTCAACTGTGCCTTTTATTGTCTTGCAAAAAACTGTAATTTGATCACAAAGCAAAGCCTCCACACATGCTGGACAGACTGCTGTCCATCTACTCCACAGCACCTTTTGCTCGGCCCAATCTGCCACACAGATGTGGAGCTGAATCACAGTTGCTGCTTTCATTTTTTTATCTAGCGACCCTAAAACAGATAAAAGCAGCAGTTTGCTTTTACTGTCTAGGGTGATGGCTTTGCGAGGTTTGCTATAAAGTGCTCAGCTGGACATGGAGGATGAGACACAGGGAACGATGAAGTTGTCACCTCTGAGGCTCGTTGAGCTTAAGTCTTGCTAAACCTAAGCTATCTAGTGAGAATGGACTTCATAGGAAAGCAGAGCTGACTGGAAACAGGCTATGTTTATTGTATACCTCTGTCTTCATCCATCATGTTTCATTTTGTAAAATGATGCAAGATGAATTCTGTTAGAAAAGTAGCACCACTATGCCGTACTCACTCTTAACGAATCAGGTCATATGTAGTTGTTTGGAGAAGCCTACACAAGCCATGCTTCTATGTTTGGAATCAGAATATTATTCATTTTAATAACAGCAGCAAAGTTTATATTCCTAGCTGGTAAAATGTTGTCTTCAATTCACATTTATTTCAAAATGCCCAAAATGTCTCCCATTGTGTCATTTTTGGGTTGCATGAACACAAGCAGATGTTTCAAAATGACAGCTAAGATCATAAATAATTATATGCCAGCCAAATCCCACATGCACACAAAAATGGCATTTGGAATTTGCTCTCATACTCTTAAAAATAAAAGTTCCAAAAGGGGGTTTTCGGAGCGATGTCATAGAAGAACCATTTTTGGTTCCCCAAAGAACCTTTCAGAGAACAGTTTTAAAAAGTTTTTTTTTATAGTGTAAAGAATACTTAAAAATCTGAAGAAACTTTTTTTTTCACTATGAAGAACCTTTTGTGTAATGGATGTTAAAGGTCCTTCATGAAACTATCAATGCCATTAATAAACTTATTTTTAAGAGAAACTCTATTTCTGTTTGAGTCTCTCATGCTCTAAAAGTGTCAGATAAATAGTGTGCAGGCTTCATTACAAACCCTTGAGCTTTTCTCATTTCTGTTTTGACAGGAACGCCAGAGGAATACCAGCAGTTCTGAGCTACAGCACCAGACTCCCAGCAACTTTGACACGTGTGCAGATCGGTAAGTCAGTTGACCTTTTTTCTAAATATGCACACCTCTTTTACCTCATATTACTCAATCTCTGTCACGTTTAACATAACATGGAGTGAATGGGAAAAGGCTGGACATTAGAGAGATATGCAGATACTGCGTGGGAGCGAAGGAGAGTGGAGGGTTCCAGGAACACGAGTATATGTGGTAGAGAGGAGCAGAGAAGAGTTTCTCTATCAAAGACCTTTTCCTTCCTCTCATAAATACCACATCGATGAATAATAGCCCTCCCTCTGCACCATGGGCACTGACTCCAGCTCATAGATCTGGACAACATATGAAATCAGTACACACCAGTCGGCGGCTGCAGCTGAAATCTCCTCACCTTTCACTCATTAACAAGTTCATCTGGTGTGTAGCGCTCACACTGAGCGTCAGTCTGTATACAGCATATGCATGAGGCATAACCAACTGTAGGTGATCTCATATTCACAACATATATGAGCAGGGACTGCTATATCATTCTTGCCATTGAACAAGTGTGGGACAAGATATTAATTAATGATTTGTGCAGCTTTGGAATCATTCTTAAAGGGATAGTTCATCCCAACTGGGGAATTCAGTTCACATAAGATAACTTACAATTGCAAGAAATGTAAAGATATAATGAAATAGGATATAAAGACAGGCCTTCTATCCTGCTTCTGGAGACCTACTGTGCAGTTTATATCCAACGTGCTTCAGTACACCTACCTGCAATTTTTTTTTTTTCAAGCGATCCTGAAGACCTTGATTAAAATAGGTTCAGGTGTTTTCATTTGGGTTGGAGCTAAACTCTGCAGGACAGTGGGTCTCCAGGACCAGGGTTGAATACCTCTGTATGACAAATTGTGAGATATAAGGTAAAAATGATGAGAAATAAAGTTGCCATAATGAGAAATTTGGAGCTATGAAAAATATGGTTGCTGCTGTTAGAAATAAAGTTGATAATAATGTAAGAAACTGTGAGTTATAAAGTCAAAGTTATGAGAAATAACGTTGCCATTATGAGAAATAAGGTTGCAGACAGTTGTCAGAAATAAAGTTGCACTTATGAGATATAAAGTCAAAATTAAGTTGCTATGAGAAAGTAACAATTACAAAAAAGAAGGTTGCAGTTGTCAGAAAAAAGGTCACTCTTATGAGATATAAAGTATGAGAAATTGTTAGATATAATTATAAGATATAAAGTTGCTATTATGAGAATATCATAATTTTAAAAAAGTTACATTATTTAGAAATGAAGCCAGACTTCTGAGGAAAAAAAAGTATTAGAAATTGTAAGATATTAAGTACATAATTATGGAAAATACAGTTGTGTGAGATAGGAAAACGTTGTTGAAACATCATGGTGAAAAAAGGCACTGAATGAATTTGAGAGATGCAAAAAAGCTGAAGATTTTCAGTGAATAATAGCGGTCTGTGAATAGTGATGGTAACGGCAGTTGATGAAGGCGAGCAGATAATCACTGAATTTTTATATTTGGGTGAAATATCCATTTAATTCTACACTGAAACAGTAAATGTTTCTTATGGGAAGAGTTCAGGTTTCCATGCTGATTGCATAACCTGAGAGTTTGGCCAGACGGAAGCTGAGGTCTGTCTGCCTCATTACCCACAAAGACCCAATGCATCTCAGTGCAGCCTAAGAAGAATTCCTAAAAATCTTCTCAGCCGGACATCCCTGACCATAAACAGCTCATCAGAGGATAAAGTGCTTTGTAGAAGAGTGCAGTATGTGTGTGCGTGTCTTTGTGCTTTAAGCTTTTTATGTCTCTATCAGCTCCCCCTCAGCAGCAGAGCCGTAGGAGTGAGATGGGACGAGGGAAAGCAGTTGTGGGAAGTTGGCGAATGAGCTAAGCTTTGAAAGTGAAACATAAGAGAGGCAGATCATAAGAGCCAGGAAAACTGATATTCTCCTTGTTAAGGACTTGCTAGCTTCAGTCTCTGTATTGGAGGCTTCAACTTTTAACAGGAAACAGGTCTGAAGGAACCTGCTTGCAACACACAAGTATTGAGCATTCACACAAATGCAGATGTGATGTGTGTTATATGCTACTTCACTTTCACTGTTTAAATAATCCGATCGCCCGATATAACCGGTGTATTCTGCCACATTGTAAGGATGAGATCCCTTTAAGGCTGTCATTGTTTTTTTAAACATGGACAAATGAAAGCATGGCGGAGATGTGTTATCTGCCACGTTTACTGCTGAATCTTCATTGGCTAAGCAGAGCATTGGTTAGCCAAAAGCATATTTGCCGTCATTCGTTCTCATAGGACGCCTCAGGAGTTCCGTATAAAAATGTAATTTCCCTCATTGACGTGGCATTCTCTTCTTCCTCTCCTCCCTTCTTTCTGCCGCTTTCTTATTTTTCTGTCATCTCAGTTCCTGTCTTCTTTTAAAAGTCTCATTAATCATGACACTAAGCTTTTACTCTACATTATTTATATCAGTGTTAGAGAGTAAATAATAACTACTGATGCTGTTAATTTAACTACTTTTTTTGCATGACAGATGTAGAAAGATGTAGTATATTATATTTATTATATCATATACTATATTTAGTATGTTTTCAACTCCGTTATATAAATTAGTATATTCAAAGTATATTCGATTGTTGTAGCATTTTTTTAAGTTCTGAAAAGTAGTTAGCTTCATGTTATTATAGCTACCTTTGTTAGTATTTTGCTATATATAACAGTAGATACATTTAAGGGGCTATGTTTTTTAATATAAGATTAATATAATAATATAAGATAAAGAAGGGAAATCTGAAAGCCATCCAAATTTAGTGAGTTCAAGCATAAAACAAGAACATCTGTTAATAGTGTAAGAATAATAAACCTAATTCAAAGGAAAAACAAGATTATTTTTCTTACTCCATTGACAGAGTTTTTTTCTTGGTTTAAGTACAAAACAAGAATTTCAAAAAACAAGAATTAAGTAAATGTAGCTTGATTCAAGAAGAACAACAGAAATACTAAGAATTGTTTGCAGTGTAGCCTTGACAAAAAGACAATGAAGTACATTAATTTAGGTGATGGCTGACAGCATTTCTTTAAATTATGATTAACACATAGCTCAGTGGCGGAGCCAGGATGTTTTTATAGGGGTGGCCAGGGAGGGGCCAGCAACCAGTCTGGGGTGGCACAGAAATCTTCATTATTTCAATGTAAAAATGTGATTGACTATAAACTAATGGACTGTTTTAGTGCCTAAAGCACAGCTGAATACAATTAATTTCTACTCAATTGTATTTGAGATATTTGTGAATTAGATCAAGTAATGCTGAGTGAATATGACAATTTGTGTATTATTCCCCACCTCCAGGTATTTTAATAAAGGGGCTCACTATAGCTTTATTGCTTAGTCAGCTTGGTTCTGGTTCTCAAAACCCCCAAAAGCATGTTCTCCATCATTGCATTCTCATTGATGAGACATGCAGATAGTGATAAGAATTGGTTAATAAAAAAACAGCACATAAATGCCAGAATGTAAAATTAGATATTTTATGCATTTAAATGGTTTCATTTTCGTTTGTACTTTACAAAATAAAAATAGCGCTTGTTTTCTAGTATAAGTGCACTGTGTTCATATTTACTTGTGCATTAAATTAGCCTACAAAAAAAAAAAACAGCTTGCGCCTTATTGCATATAAACACCAACCAACATTCTAACAAACTGCATCTAAAGTCAATTCATATGAGAACCATCCGACTGTCCCAAATCTCACCCATAACCTTGGATCAATTTCATATAAATGTTTCTCCTTATTGTTATGCCCCAGTTAATTATCATCCATCCAAGAAGCAAGATGAGTTCAAGCACCTTGATTACGCAAAACTAGGTGAAATCAAGAATATTTGTTTGATCAAATGTGCTCATTTTCCCTGCTAAAAATCAAACACTCAAAAGAAATGGAGAATGGAAAAATTGAGTGCTCTCATTTAGATTCAGCTGCTATGCTGATTAATCTGGAAAGGATCCTTTGGGTCATTTAAACTAGTGTTGGGTTCCAGTATGGTTGGAGTAGTAAAAATGAGAATGAGGTCAGACTGACTTCTCTTGCTCTTCTGTCCTGTGAAGGACCTCAGTCTCAGTGTCCACATTTAATCAACTGTGTGTGTGCTCAGCAACAATTATGCAGTTATGCAAATTACCATATAGTTTGTCCAGCTGGAAGCATCAAGTATGCCTTTTTTCCATAGTTTGTGTCTGCCTCATGTCCGCCTTAAAATGGATTTCTTTCTTTCAGATGTGACCCTGGACCATAAAACCAGTCTTAAGTCGCTGGGGTATATTTTTAGCAATAGCCAAAAAAACATTGAATGGGTCAAAATTATCGATTTTTCTTTTATGCCAAAAATCATTAGGATATTAAGTAAAGATCATGTTGCATGAAGATATTTTGTAAATTTCTTACCGTAAATATATCAAAACTTTAGTAATATATTAGTAATATGCATGGCTAAGAACTTCATTTGGACAACTTTAAAGGCGATTTTCTCAGTATTTAAATTTTTTTGCACCCTCAGATTCCAGATTTTCAAATAGTTGTATCTCGGCTAAATATTGTCCTATCCTAACAAACCATACATCAATGGAAAGCTTATTTATTCAGCTTTCTGACGATGCATAAGTCTCAATTTTAAAAAAAATTGACCGTTATGACTGGTTTTGTGGTCCAGGGTCACATATCTTTGACTAGTTACTTCATAGTATAAACCATTGAACAAATAAGGGATCGTTTATAGTCAGTTGGTCATCATCACAAATAAAAAAAAATTTATTGAGGTGCTTTATATGAGTGACAGAGAGAGGTGGATTGATTGAGTGACAGAATGACTGATCGATAATGTCCACTATGGTTTCAGACAGCATTACAAATGTGTCCCCTCAAATAAGGGTATATGGGTGATTTTGGAAACAGTGGTGTGATACGACAGACATGAGAGCAGTGCCGGTTTCAGATAAATATGGAGAAGCAGACTGATGTACAGCATTGACATGGACAACAGTGAATTTTAGGGAATATCAGATGGATGGCATGCCATCATTCACTAATCAGAATCAATTATTGCAGTCAGACATGAACTGAATGAATTCTGAACAACACGTTACACCTTGTTCAGCTGTTTTTCTAAAGTTCCATATTCATTTAAAAAATTTGTACTAGCATTTTTTGTTGTGTCTGTAAATCTCAATGATACTAAAATAACACTGTTACAGCAAACAGCGAAACGAAAAAATCCACAATAGCATTTTCATTAAAAATAATATATATAATAATAAAAAAAATAATTAAAAAAATAACTAGTTTTTATGATGTGAATATGCCTAACTGTGGGAATGCATCATCATAGTCTGTGAAATAGGTCCATCATCTCATTCCTGCTCAAACTTACCTCAGCTCAATCAACAGTTTATTTTCACTTCTCTACCTGCATTAGATGCCCACCCTCCAAAATTAAACACAATAAAATACCATAAATCATACTTCCACATGATGTCAAGTTTGTGCTTGTTTTGATGTTGGTTGTTTGTTTTCGCTCTGTGTAGAGAACATCAACGCCAAGTCACGAAGGCCGCGTCTCTTGTGTTCACCGTGCTCATGTGGGGATGCTGTTTGACAGTAATTCATACGAAAAAATCCACAATAGCATTTTCATTAAAAATAATATATATAATAATAAAAAAAATAATTAAAAAAATAACTAGTTTTTATGATGTGAATATGCCTAACTGTGGGAATGCATCATCATAGTCTGTGAAATAGGTCCATCATCTCATTCCTGCTCAAACTTACCTCAACTCAATCAACAGTTTATTTTCACTTCTCTACCTGCATTAGATGCCCACCCTCCAAAATTAAACACAATAAAATACCATAAATCATACTTCCACATGATGTCAAGTTTGTGCTTGTTTTGATGTTGGTTGTTTGTTTTCGCTCTGTGTAGAGAACATCAACGCCAAGTCACGAAGGCCAATTTCCCCTGCTCAGGGAGTAGGGAGCAATGGACACTGTGTAGGGAGCATGTCAATCGGAACACAGTTTATGCATGGAGCTCACTTCTAACGAGATGATCTGAATCAGGTGTGTTAACAAAGAGAGACGTGCAAAACATGCAGAGCGGGGGTACGCGAGGACTGGAATTGAGAACCGCTGGTCTAGGACAATTCTTACAAATATAACATGACGTAACTGGGCGCCGCGGACAGACGCCGAACGGCGCCGCCGGTGTGCCTACACTCATAGAAATTAATGCATTTGAATTTTAAAGCCGTGGCGCGACGCTGCGCTTCTCGTCCGGTGTGCGACCGCTGTTTTTTTTTTTCACTTCCGAAAGCGGATGATGTCATGAAAGAGTGGTTGCATTTTACTTTTTAACTCCGTTCCTGAGCATTATAACCCCAATTTGCTATTGTGTGCTGCGCATTTCACTGAGGACAGCTTCCACATCACGAGTGAGAAGTGCCGGATTCGCCAAAAGCATTTGTTTAAAGACGGAGCAAGGGGGCGTAGCAGTACTGAAACACCGTCTAAGCTGTTCGCCAATCACAACGCACTGGGACAGCTAACCAATCACAACACATTTTGTTTTTCAGAAGGCGGACCTTCATCAAAGCCGGAACTAATCGAGCCGTTTGTGCCAGCCTGGGGAGAAAGGTATTTTAATAATGTAAATTATGTGAAAAATAATGCGTTTTTAGAACCACCAAGCATGAGAGCATGTTCTAGTACACCCCCAAAACAAAATCAAGACTTTGTAAAAGAGCATAATAGGACCCCTTTAAGGAACATGTGCCAAATGAGCTTCAGTAGAACAACAATGAACTGCGGTCCGATGAGATGTTGTAGGCTATATGTCAACTTTACACTAATATAAGGCGCAAACTCTATATCGCTTCATCATAAATAATGCGTGCAAGAAACTATGAGCATACAATGTAGTTCTGTTGTCAGTTAAGTCATGAAATTACCAAAAAAGGCGATTAGTGCATTCATTTATGTATAGCATCACATTAAAGAACGTCTCTCAAATGCATGTACTAAAATATTGTGCAATTCGAGATCACAATATACAATATAGGCCTACGCGGGTGTGCCTCACACGTCCTGCAAAGTGAAGCTGCAGGCTCTTTGATCATAAACCCCGCCCTCTCCATGTAAACGAATGGGACTTGAGTCAAAATAATTCAAATAAATTATACTTTCCAATACAATTTTCCGAAAGATGGTTTTGGTCATTTAAGGTAGTTGTTATCACGCTGATATATGTTCAATTGTTCGTTTTTGTGATAGGTGTGATTTTAGCTAGTAATGTGATGTTATAAAAACGGGGCGTGTCTTTATGGTTGATTGGGTCTGCGGGAGTTTTGGCGGGAGTTTGATACCGCGGCTCCACCTCACGACACTACTGCGCAGACTCTGGCTCCAAACAAATCTCTACTGCGCAGACTCTAGCTCGAAATGATGTAATTTACTCAAGATGGCAGCGGCCATTCTGAGATGCTTTGGCTTCACTTTTATATAGTGGAAGGAATAGGAGATGTGTCGTCCATCTGTTTTACAGTCTATGGGCCTATGACTTCATAAATGTGCAATTAAACAGTGAATTTAAGAGTTCAGATGCAAAAATCTTTTGATACCATTTTACAGAACTACTCAATTTAAAGAAGTTAGTAAAAATTAAGTGACTGATCATGTACAACATAAGTTTCCTATGCAAGAAAAACGTAATATTCAAATAAAAATATTTAAATGCAATAAGAACCATGCAAGCATGTTAAATCCAGATAAAAAGCCCTTGTTCTGAGGTATCCAGAGTTCTGAACCACCACAGTTAACATCAATACTCATCATTAAAACATTTTCTTATGAGTCTTACAGTAATTTAAAAAATGTAAATGTGCTGTACAAACTTTTAAACAAACATAGTTAACACTTTACAATATGGGTGCATAAATATGCATTATTTCATGCAATTAATGCAAAAATAATCTTGAGATAACGAAGAATTAATGTAATACCCTTATTTATTAGAATAGAAAAGTTACATGGGTCAAAACAATGAAAACACTAACTATTTTATTTTATTTTTTGATTCATTAAAACAGACTGGCTGGGGTTGAAATGCATGGCTTCAACCCATTGTGGTAATGAAATTAATTTACACTATTAGTTAATATTATATAGCGATATGGAATATTTGGAGTGTTGGTTGGGAATTAATCCATGATGACACGTTTAATTAAAAGCAATTCATACATTATATTACTTTATTTAATGAGTTATACATACATATTAGTACACCCAAACATTTTAAAGAAAACATTTTAAGAAGAAAGCACAGAGTGGCTGGACTGTAAGTTATTAAACACATGTTTATGACAAAGCAGAACACAGTATTACAGTCTTAAGTTAACTTTTTAAAATTAATTATTAATAGTGTTAAATAGTTTTTATGCGCATTTTCAAACCATATAAACCATAATGCTCATCTGTATGTCAAATACTTCAAATGAATCAATTCATTTCAATAAATTCCTAGTTTGAGCAAATTTATGGCTGTTAATTGTAAAATAAAATAAAAAGTTAACTAGTCTAGGTCTGTATGTAATGAAATTCCCCAAATGTTATACTGGATGCAGGGTCCTCACATTTTAAGCCATCAAATTATCAGCTTTGGTGGGATTTTTCCATTGATTTTCATAACTAATCCATTTATCTTCAAATTAAGTTGGAATAAGCAGTGTGTTGGAGTCAATCATCAATGTAAACTGTGCTGAGTGTGCACTTTCCCCCGCGTTTCTGTCTCCTCTCACATGCAAAAACACCAGACAATTATATATCCATCAATCAATCTCAACTCTAGATTTATGAGCCGTCTCCAGTCTACAAAGAAACAGAAAGAAAGATTCAGAGAAATAACGACATTAGGGTGACAGAGGATGACATTGACAAATTAAGAGAAATAGGAGGGGTTTTATTAGCAAGTTTGGTCCCACATCCTATGAATTCTCAGACTGAAGTGACAGAGTCAAGAAATCCCAGATGCCACAGTTAGCACATGAAGATTGTATTATGAAGTGAGTTTGAAGAGAGTCAAATCAGTCTCATACAGTAAAATGATTCTATTGCTACACTAAATGCTTAATTCAGAGATTGAGACATACATTCTAAGAAAAGTCTGTGAAAATATGGTCCAATCTACAATTTTTACCAAATGTTTTAGCCATATTTAGAATTTTGCATTGCATTGAGTACTTTCAAAAAATCTGTGAAATAACATATTGAAGTACTAAAATCAGTTTTTTATCTTTATTATGTACCACCATAAAACACATGTCGGTGGGAAAGAGAAAGCTGATGAATCAAAGTTCATACAAACACAAAACACCATCACATTGTGTTGTAGGGCTGAAAGAAATGTGCATAAACTGGAAAAGATACTATTTTTGACAGGATATTATCCATTTTTATACAGATTTTTTTTCTGACAGTATCTGACCATTTGACCTCTTTTTCTCATACATGCATAAATAAGGGTCTGAATACTTAGGACCATGTGTTATTTCAGTTTTTCTTTTTTAATAAATCTGCAAAAATGTCAACAATTCTGTGTTTTTCTGTCAATATGGGGTGCTGTGTGTACATTAATGAGGAAAAAAAATTAACTTAAATGATTTTAGCAAATGGCTGCAATATAACAAAGAGTGAAAAATTTAAGGGGGTCTGAATACTTTCCGTACCCATACATTCAATAATGTGTGGTGAAGATCCATGTGTGATGAACTCAAACTGTGTTTGACAGACAGAGGGTGGTGTTTTTGATCTTGAGACTATATTGTGACGAGCAGTAGGCGCTGTTTTGGTTCACAAAGATGTGGAACGAAATGACAGAAAAGAAAAAAAAAACATTAGCTCTTCAAACTGAACTCCACCGCTAGACCTAGAGAGAGATGGAAAGAGAGATTGAGGTAAAGACAAAAGATTGTGACCAGGGCAGGAGGAGAACTCTGCTCAATCTAACACATATGTTGTGGGCTAACGGTGTTGTAGCCCAAGGGCACAGACAGCAGCAGCAGCAGCATGTGAAAAAGGTTTTCCACCCAGACCTCACTAGAGAGAGGAAAAAAGGGAGAGGGGTTGAACTGAGATGACTGAGAGGTTGTGTTTTTGCGGAGGGTAGAGAAACCGAGAAGAAAGAGAGATGGAAAGATATGACAAACATCAGAGCCATCTGTGGATTAACACAATTAACACCTCAGAAAAAGCAGGTCCGTCAGCACCTCTCTGCTGCTCAAAGGACACCTTCAAAGAGCCCAGCATGGCCCTCAAAACTCTCACTGCTGCCCAAAATAAAAACACACACTCACAGAAAATACTGTGTGTGAATATTGTAACTCGATTTAAATTAAGAAAGTGGAATAAGGAGGTAATGAAATAGAGAGAGAATCTGATTTAGCTTTAGCACAAGCGTGGCATGAATGGCGTTAAGTGGAGTTTTGTTTCGTTCATGGTGAGTTCAGACACTGATACTTTCCTCTAACATGTGGGCTTTCCACCATAAAAAAAAAATTGGTAATACTTGGTATTACTTTCTTGGTTATAATAAGTTGCATTAAAAACAGAGAAATTAACTTTTATTCAACAAGGGTGCATTAAATTTATCAAAAGTGACAGTCAAGACATTTATAATGTTACAAAATATATATTTTTTCATAAATGCTGTTTTGAACTTTCTATTCATCAAAGAAGCATGAAAAAATTTATCGAGAAGCACCAAAGCAGCATATTAGAATGATTTCTGAAAGATCATGTGACACTGAAGACTGGAGTAATGATGCTGAAAATCCAGCAGAAATAAACATTTTAAAATATATTAAAACATTTCATTTAAATTGTAAACAGTATTTTTGATCAAATAAATGCAGCTTTGGTGAACGTACAAGAAACTTTGTTCAAAATTATACAAAATCTTACTGATGCCAACTCACTTTAAAGTGAACAGTTAAACATTACATCAGTTTAGCGTTAAATCATTTAAAACGCTTTAAAAATAATTGTTTATTATATTTTTTATATTTTTTGAAAACTAAAATCACTGAATCGGGTGATGCAACATTAAATCATCATTATTATAAAACTACTCACAATAACTGAAATAATGCATTGTCCAAAATATTTATTATTTATCTGAAGTGAATTAAAAATGTTAAACATAACAAGCAATTTGTCACAGAGCCAACAATATTCATAGTATACATACATAGAATTTATTTAAACATTTGCAAAATTGCACGAATGAAAAGCAGAACAAACACAGGCACATTGATGTCATGCAGTGACCCTCACTCGAAGCATACAATTGAAACAAAAAGTTGCTTCTGGCCCCTTTTTCACTCTTGTACAATGTGTGGACTGGGCTAGTGCTGACTGTAGGGCTTAGTGACTGTGTGTGAATGAGTGAGTGACTCATTGTGTGTGGGGGGGGAGCGGCAGGAGGTTGAGCCACTTTTGTAGAGTCCTACCTGAACACATGTGGGAGAGAAACATAGTACAGATCTCAGGAGCAAATCAAGAGATTTAGTGACAAGGTAAGACATAGCAACATACACACAAGAAGGGTATAAATTACTTCTTAAGAAAAAGTAATTAATTTGGGTATAAAAAAAGTGGTTTCTTTTTAAAAAATACTATAAAACAAACTTTTAAAAATGAAATATTGTACGTGTTAAATACAAACTTAGATATGGATTCCTCTAGTGAGATACATTTTGATAATAATAATTTTAAAAAAGAGAGCTCACTAACAGATATTTTTGTGACTGCCACTCATAAACAAGCTTTGAAACATGAGTGACAGCAGCTAAAAGGAGTGTGATGACAGCTGCCACATGACTGAAAGCCACAATCACTTCAGTTGATCTTAGGAAACTTTTACTGCAACACTAATTATTTTTATATGTCTCGTGTAGACTTTTTTTGGACAATCCTTTTGTGAGGTGATAATTTTGTTTATCCTTATAAGAGTTCTTAAGATTTGATCATACATTTAGTGATTTGGTTAGAGCTTGTAATCCATGCCAAAATGTTTGTTGATAACTAAGGTTGTATGTGTCAAGCTTTTCTCTTTATATACTCTTTCTATAATCTTTTAAAAAAAAGAAGTCTTTATTTGTGTACTATCGCCATCTAGTGTTCATTTGTTCTGGAGGTCTGTGTTGTCTGACATATGACAACATATATAAAAAATCTGAATCATAAAAGAAAAATAACTAGACCAAAGAAAGAAGTGATCTAATGTTTTTACATGTTTCTTTCTAGACTGTGAACGTCATACATATGCAGAACTGGAGTGTCGTAAAGATATGAACATATTGAGCTCTAGTGGGTAAGTGACTAGCAGTTTGGTAACTCAACAACATTAGTGATATTATTGAGCATACATCTGCCGGAAATACCTAATCAAGATGCTGATGCCAAAACCAAAAGCTTTATGAGGGGCAAACCAACTACAGGGAGATGACTAGATAAGAAATACAAAAGCAAAATAGGCCATGCATGAGACAGTGAGACCTGGGGCCCGTTTCAGAAAGGAGGGTAAGTGAAAACTCTGAGTATGTTAACCCTGAAATGAGGGAAACTCTGGGTTTTCCATTTCAGAATGGGAGGTTTGTCAAACCCGAGAAAGCAGGGTATGTCAAGCCTGTTTCTGAAAGATAGGTAACTTATACTCAGAGTCAGTTACCGTGGTAACTTACTCTATGAACCTAACCTGGTCGGGAGCAGGTTTTCTTCGGTAAACCCAGAGTTTCTTTCGGTCTCCTCCTCCTTTTTAAAGCGTGAGCAATGTTTAAATACTTAATTCATTCATGCACGCTGCAAAAAGGCTTTTCTTACTAAGTTTTATTTTTCTTATTTCAAGTACAAATATAAAAAAATTCTTAAATCAAGATGGATTTTCTATATAAGAAAACGATACTAGATATTTAGTCTTGTTTCCTGGGGGGGATCGAAATTAAGTGCCTTTTACTTGGTAATAAAAATAATCTTAATGCAAATGGAAAACAAGATTATTCGGAGTGTCTATTACTAAGTGCAAATTTACAGTAGCTCCGCCCTCCAATGTCACACAAGGTTAAATATGACGCATGTGAATAATGGCTTCAGTGCTGTAGGCAGTAACGCGTTGGGCGCGGAGAACTAGCTTGTGACGTCACGCGATTGATCGGGTTCGAGTCCGGCTTTTGCTGAGCTCGCTCTTCCCACTTTTCCCATCACATATCACATTAGAATTTATTTTCAATAATGAAGAAAATGTTCTAAAAGTGGAAGTAAAGTGCCTAACGAGTGTTTAATAATGATAAAAGTATTTATCATTTTAATAAATATAATCATTTACACCCTGTTATTATTGCATCCTGTTATTGTACAACAATACTGAGGTGCAAATAGTATGTATCTGTCAGTATAAAGTATAAATAGCATCTAATTATTATTTACACTTATTGCAAAGAACTGCTTTTACATGGTAAATAGAATATATCACTATTTTCACTAAGTGTAAAAAGCATCTAGAGCTATTTGCACTTAGCCTACTGTAAACAGGATCTATCGCTAAGAAAGTATATTAATTCCACTTAGTGTAAATAGCCACTGCCGCATTTTTCTTACCCTATTGGTAGATCATTTGTAAAATAAGAAAAATGCACTTAAATTATTATTATTATATATTTTTTTTTTGGCCCGTGAGATACCATGAAAATGAATAGCCTATTAGTTCAATAACCTACCGTTCTAACAGTGATAAGAATGAAACTTGTATTGAGTCTGAAGTATGCAGACGTCTTTTTGGCGGGAGCTGTTGCCATGGTGAATCGTAATATCGGAGCGCCATTGATCATGGCTTTTCATAGTCGTGGTGCACGCGCTAAACTCAGAGTTGACTAAACTTACACAATTCATCTGTTCTGAACCAGAAAACCCAGAGTTCCCTCTCGAGCTTTCACGAGACATCACGGAGATATTTCTCCGTTATGGGAACTCCTTCCCTTCCAACCTTTCCTGAAGTCCTATTGGCTCCCGCCAGTCCAAATGACTGGCCAATTGACGCGAAGTATGCAAACCGCATGCAAATACTAACGAGCTCGAGAGGCAGTATAAAATGT
>NW_015505207.1:696358-716963 GCF_001515645.1 Sinocyclocheilus grahami | reverse complement strand
ACGCTAGTCAGCCATATAGACACGCTGCTTCGTCACTTGGAGTCCCTAGGGCTATGTGTCAACATGCAGAAGAGCATTCTCGCCCCAAGTCAGTCTATAACATATCTGGGAGTGTGCTTCGACTCGGTGGAGATGAAAGCCCGCCTCTCTCGGGAGCGCTCGGCGGCCATTTTGTTTTCCCTAGAGCCTTCATGTGTGGCTGCTTCGGGGATATCAGAGGAGCTGAATGCTCTGCATTCTCGTGTGCTCTACACGCTCTCGGAGGCACGGGCGCCCTCCACGAGGCGTTTGTATGCTCTGAAATGGTGCCATGATGTTCATATCGACCCTGCTGCTTGCTCCGTGTCGGATGTGCTGCGTTTTCTACAGTACAGACTAGATAGTGGATCTCTGCCATCAACACTGAACGTCTATGTGGCCGCTATTGCCTCATTTCGTTCCCCGCTGTCGCTATTGGTTGGGAATTGTGTGTGTTCTATCTTCGCTGAGTGTGTAACTTGTTCAGGCTGCTCGTAGCCTCTCTCACGGCGGGATTGAATATCGTTCCCATAACGGAGAAATATCTCCGTGATGTCTCGTGAAAGCTCGAGAGGGAACGCTCCGGTTACTATCGTAACCTCGTTTCCCTGAGAGCGGGAATGAGACATCACGGTGGTCGCCATGTTCGCTACTCGATCAGCTAAGCTGCGTTCGGTATCAGATTCTGACGTAATTGTCGCGTGCACCGCATTTTATACTGCCTCTCGAGTTCGTCAGTATTTGCATGCGGTTTGCATACTTTGCATCAATTGGCCAGTCATTTGGACTGGCAGGAGCCAATAGGACTTCAGGAAAGGTTGAAAGGGAAGGAGTTCCCATAACGGAGAAATATCTCCGTGATGTCTCATTCCCGCTCTCAGGGAACCGAGGTTACGATAGTAACCGGAGCGTTTCCCATCTCAGAGTAAGTCAACTCAGAGTTCAAATTTGAACTCAGAGTTAGTTGAACCTCCTTATTGAAACGGGCCCCTGCTGTATTAGTTTTTGCTGCTGTATTAGTTGAAGTGAAATAACCCTGGAACATAACCTGCTCCGGAGCAGGTTATCTTCAGAGAGCAAGTTACTATGGTTACTTACCCTGAAAGTAACCTCCGATTTTGGAACAGAAAGCTGAGGTTATCCGCTCGCTTATCCTCAAACATACCCGGGTATGTCACATAACCTGCTTTTTGGAATACCCCCCAGATGTTTGTTTGAATATGTTGTTTTTTCATCACTCAGTATATTGACTTGAAGTTAATTATCTGTCAGTCTGCTTTAATTATGTATATAACGCGTTAATTCAGGTTCTTATTCTGAATAGACTATGCTGTTGCAATCTCACTAGTTAGTTAGACAGAGCAGGTGGTTGCATCACATGTAGAGAGCTGTGAGAAAGGCTACATATTTGTGCACGTGTGCCTGAGTGTTTTTCTGTGGTCAGCACATTTCCAGTCAATGCAAACACAATAAACATCAGAGGGCCAGTACCAGGCCCCATCTTGCCAGGTCATGGCTCTCTTTTGCGGTTTTATATTTATTTACACCAGAGCAAAACTACATTGCACAAAGGCTTTTTCATATCAGTCCATTATAGCTAAATATTTGAGTTAGAGTTACAATGCTGTTGACCAGACAGGTGAGTAATTCATTCTAATGTATGTATTTGTTTGTTTCTGGTTCTTTCAGAGTTACATAGTTTATATGTGCTGATGGATGAGTAAACTCTGGGTTGCTGCAGTCCTTCAAAGACAGTACTGGATTAAGTCCATAGGTCATAGGTTTCTGATGACTACAAGAACAGATCTGGTGTTCTGCTTTAATTATTAACTTTTAGTGGTAGTTCATGAAAATTTTATTGAAAAGTTTGACAAATTAATTTTACTAACAAATATTAGTATGAAAATACATTTCAGTTCACTCTCTTTTGCACTATGTAATCATATAGTCTCAGTAAGGGAATAAAATGTATTGTAAAAGCGAAGTACTGGCCCATAGTTAGAGTTCAAAAGTTAATTCCAACCCACTTGTGTTTCCATCCTCTTGATTCAGTCAATCAGTGCTTTGTCTGCCAAAGTTAGCTGGCTAAAAGCACCAAAGCAGTCCACTGTGCTGTGACCTAAATTTGTCTAAACCTTCAGAAAAGGTAAAACAGGTCTCTTGTTTTTGTTTTCAAAGTAGAATTGTTACAAATAATATTATGTAGTTATAATATTCAACCTAAATTTGTAAAATCAGGTGTGTAAACCTTCATATTCTGATTCTATTTGAATGCAGGTAATTTGTTTAATGGCTTTGAGCACTTATCTGCAATATCATGTGAAAATGTGAAAATTTTTCTATATCAATTTTTTAAATGCAGTTTTTAAATGTATTTTCTTCCACATTTACTAATGTAAAAATGCCCTGAGAAATATCAAGAAAATATTATATATTGATTTATTTGTATTTTATATTCATTTACATTGAAAGTAAATAATCTAAATGTTAATCTAATATTGATGTTCATACTTCTCTTTATATATTGGTGCAAGAATGCAAACTCTCTGTCAGTGATAAAACAATATTATATAATGTCAGTTGTATATAGTGATGATGTCATAATGTGTTTTTTTTTTGGTTTGGTTTTTTTTTTTAGTGAGGAAGGAGTCTGTGTAGACATGACTATGGTCTGTTTGAATGATTTTGAGGAATATGCCAAGCAGCACCTCTCAAAGGCTACATGGGACTATTATGAGGCTGGAGCTGATGACTGTTGCACCAGAGATGACAACTTGCTGGCCTATAAACGGTACTATACTGCTGTTAAAGGGATAGTTCACCCAAAAATTACTCACCCTCATGTTGTTCCAAACCCGTAAGACCTTCGTTCATCTTCGGAACACAAATTAAGATATTTTTGATGAAATTCGAGAGCTTTCTGAGTCTGACCCTGCATAGACAGCAACAAGGCGCAGCACATCCAGGTTCTACGTCAGAACGCGGCTCCTTCGTCAGCAGCACGTCATGCGTGGTACGGTAAGAGAAAAAAATTGTTGAATAAAGTCGTTATTTTTGTTTTCTTTACGCACAAAAAGTATTCTTGTAGTTTCATAAAATTACGGTTGAACCACTGATGTCACATGGACTATTTTAATGATGTCCTTACTACCTTACTGGGCCTTGAACGTGATAGTTGCATTGCTGCCTATAGAGGGTCCGAAAGCTCTCAGATTTCACCAAAAATACCATAATTTGTGTTCTGAAGATGAATGAAGGTCTTGCAGGTTTGGAACGACATGAGGGTGAGTAATTACTGAATTTTAATTTTTGGGTGAACTATCTCTTTAAATTTGTATTACTCTATGTTTGTATTACCCTATACAATGTTATGGTCCATGCTTATGAGTAATCTCTAACTAAACTAATCTCATACAATAATGTCATCTCTTTCAGGATCCGCTTGAGGCCGCGGATTTTACGCGATGTGTCAATCAATGACACTCGGACCTCTGTGCTGGGAATGGAGATAAGCTTCCCTGTGGGAATTGCTCCCACGGCTTTCCACTGCCTTGCGTGGCATGAGGGAGAACTGGCCACTGCTAGAGGTGAGAGTGTGATGAAGTGACTGGGTTTCATTACTTCTTGTGTTATGCAGCACTTTGGCCACTAGATGGAAACTTGTTTGAAGCTTCTAGTTTTACTTTTTTGCATCTTATCTCTCCATTCTTCTTTCATTTCCCAGCCAGTGAGGCAGTGAACACCTGTTACATAGCCAGCACATACTCCACATGTTCAGTGGAGGAGATTGCTGCAGCAGCGCCCAACGGCTACCGCTGGTTCCAGCTGTACTTGTACCGGCACCGTAAGCTCTCGGAGCAGATTGTGCGCAGGGTGGAAGCACTTGGCTACAAAGCTCTGGTGCTTACAGTGGATGTGCCCTACACTGGCAAACGCCGCAATGACATACGCAACCAGTTTAAGCTCCCACCTCACCTGAAGGTCAAGAACTTTGAGGGAATGTTCCAGGTAGGGCAGTTATTTTTTTATTTTTGAACATTTAAAATGTATAATACAGTAAAGCAAGGGTTTTTGGGCCACCAAGAATATTAGAGAAAATAAAAAGATTATGGAAAATATTTTTAGGGCTGTCAAAGTTAATGCATTAACTTAAGAAATGTATTAAATATGTTTAATTCAATAATTATTATAATATTTGTATATTATAATATTGATTTAACTTAATATATTTATTAAATGTTTAACTCAATAAATATTTATTTATTCATTATAGTATTGATTTCCACACTTTTTAAATGTGGAATACAGTAAAACAAGAGTTTTCAAAGTTGGGCAAAGGGGTTGCAAAGAAAATCTGAGAGAGAAGAAAAGTTAATAATTAATATAACATTTATTTTAATATTTTTTTTAATTAACAGTAACACTTTACTTTAAGGACCAATTCTCACTATTAACTAATTACTTAATAGCATGCATATTACTAGCGTATTGGCAGTTTATTAGTACTTATAAAGCACATATTCTGCATGACCATATTCTACATTAGATGTTTTGTTTCCAGTCAAGACTTGGAGAAACTTGTTCATGCCTTTATCACCAGCAGGGTAGACTATTGTAATGGTCTCCTCACCGGCCTTCACAAGAAGACCATTAGACAGCTGCAGCTCATCCAGAACGCTGCTGCCAGGATTCTGACTAGAACCAAAAAATCAGAGCATATCACACCAGTCCTTAGGTCCTTACACTGGATACCAGTTATATTTAGGATTGATTTTAAAGTACTTTTACTCGTTTATAAATCACTCAATGGCCTAGGACCTAAATACATAGCAGATATGCTCACTGAATATAAACCTAACAGACCACTCAGATCATTAGGATCAAGTCCGTTAGAAATACCGAGGGTTCACACAAAACAAGGGGAGTCCGCTTTTAGCTATTTTGCTGCCCGCAGTTGGAATCAGCTTCCAGAAGAGATCAGATGTGCTAAAACATTAGTCACATTTAAATACAGACTCAAAACGTATCTGTTTAGCTGTGCATTTACTGAATGAGTACTATGCGATGTCCGAACTGATTGCACTATATTTTATGTATAATAATTTTCTATTCTTAACTGTTTTAAATTCATTTTAAACCTCTTAAATCAATTTTTAAATCATTTTCAAAGTTTTAAATTTCTTCTTTTATTGTTGTGATTATTATTATTTTTTTCATTTATTTTATGTAAAGCACTTTGAATTACCATTGTGTATGAAATGTGCTATATAAATAAACTTGCCTTACCTTGCCTACATCCCTTAATCCTACCCCATACCTAAACTTAACAACTACCTTACTAATTATTAATAAATAGCAAATTAGGAGTTTATTAAGACAAAAGATGTAGTTAATAGTGAGAATTGGTCCCCAAACTAAAGTGTGACCAAATTAACATTCAAATGTTATATATATAAAAACGATTCTTTAAGCTGTTTTATACAAATATTTCATGTGAAAAGCACTTCACAAATAAATCTGAACTGAACTCAAAATATTTTCATATTTTAGTCATTTGTGAGCTAACTAAATTTAAGAAACGTTGTCTTTATATTATGACTTCATGTAATGAATAAGATTTTGTAATGCTTACAGTATAACTGGGTTGTTATATATAAAAATATCTCACAAGGGGATCATCACATTTTGGGGGGTTTACATCATAAAGTTTGAAATAAGCAAATAGAGGAAGGCCACAAAATAACAGAGTGGTAGTGGGAAATGTTGCACGCTGAATTTGAACTTATGCTGCTTGTATTGTATAAGCAATAAAGCTTACCAAGTTTAAGCATACAGTATCTTGTTATGTAATGACTGTTTGTATGAATCCCTCTTTGCTCCCTTTACAGGAGCAGGCTGGCTCCCCGGAGAAATATGGGATCCCTGCTAACACACTGGACCCGTCGATCAGCTGGAAGGATGTGTGCTGGCTCCAGTCTCTATCACGGCTGCCTATAATCATCAAGGGCATCCTTACTAAAGAGGATGCAGAGCTGGCCGTAGAGCATGGCGTCCAAGGGATAATTGTGTCTAATCACGGAGGCCGGCAACTGGATGGAGGGCCTGCAACGGTAAGGCAATCTATACGTGTCTCAGTAGTTTAGACGTGATTCCCACCATTCAGACAGTTACACCTTGACCTTACATGTCACACAGATAGATTGTCTGCCTGAGATAGTGGATGCAGTGCAGGGCCGGGTCGAGGTCTACATGGACGGAGGGATCCGCACAGGCAATGATGTGCTGAAGGCCATAGCCTTGGGAGCCAAATGTGTGTTTATTGGCAGACCAGCAATCTGGGGCCTTGCTTACAAGGTAACTGTATGGAAAGCAGTGTTTTTAATGCTTGAAAATCTATTTAAGCCTGCTCTGAATTTTCCATTAACAAATTGTCAGATACTCGTGTGATATTTGGTGCAGATAAGGTGTTCATATACAGTATGTTTTGATCAGGGGGAGGAAGGAGTCAGAGAGATCTTACAGATTCTACACGACGAGTTTCGTTTATCCATGGCGCTGTCAGGTCAGTCCGCTATGTAAAATGTAATGTGCCACGTGTCGCACAACAAAAAATGGGTCACGTTTTGATGTCTGACAATTCTCTTCATTCTGCTAGGTTGCCGAAATGTTGCTGAGATCAACAGGAACCTCATTCAGTTCTCCAGACTTTGAACAGCAAAGAGGACTTTAGTCATTTCTACTTTATCCACTATTAATACTAAATGTATTCAAGAAACCTCTGTTGCTTTCAAGAAACCTCTGTTGCTTTAAGTCACATTTAACAAAAATGACATATTTACATATGTTCACAGTGTATGGATGTTTTTAAAATAGTATTTTTATTTCAGTAAACATTATGCACGGCACTGCATAAATCCCACACTATTTTGCCTAAGAGTGAATTATTTTAGTACCTGATGAATCTCCAATCAGAAATTGTCAAATTTATTTATATAGCGCTTTTTAAAATACAAATTGATGCAAAGCAGCTTTATTGTAGTAAAGAGAAAAACAGGAGCAAAATTGTTCTTTTCAGGATTCAAATGTTTCGGTTCTCATAATTATGGCTTCTATTTCAACTATAAATCAGTTATGCAGAAGATAATAATCTAGTAAATTACCTATTTTGTGCTTTAGATGCTCCACTGTATGGCAGAAACTAATTGACGGGACTGAGTAAGTCAGTAATGCCCAAAAGGTATCTTATGTAAAATAAATAATATGCAGTTATTTATCAATTTATCATAAGTACTGAATGAATATTGAACATTAAAATATCCAGTGTGGCAATACTAAACACTACGAGATTCTCTGAAGTAATGAAGGATGGTATATGTTAAGTCAGTATTTATCTGACAATTAGTTCTATACTTTTTCTGTTGACTTCCTACTTTTTTTTAAGAGGTTAACTCGATTTTTCCCTCTAAAAATAAACACATGGTACAAATGAATGCATTTATCTCATATTGCACATTGTTTTTTTTTCACTCTGTCTTTAACATAAAGATTGTTTGTTTTACAGGCACTACAGTAAATAAACAGTAAACTGCTAAAGCAGCACAAAAAAATGCAGATTTGCTATCAGGCTTCCTCTTTTCACACTGGCTATGGGTTCACCTCAACATCAGAGTGCAAATGCAGCTGAGCGAAAAGCAAAGGCTTGAACTGAAGCCTATTAAAAGTAACATGTCAAAAGGAGGAAGATAGAACGTTTTGAAACAACATGTAAGGGTGTGTGTTTGTGAGAGAGAGAGAGAGAGAAGTGACACAGGAAGTCAATGAGGTTGTGGTAAACAGACTCTACATACCCATTTGTGTCGACTGAGTGTGATCACAGCGTGATGCTTTGTGCTAAAATGAGAAGACACTTCTGAAAGCACCACGTCTCGGTAAGCTCCTTTTATTTTATGTAGTCCATCTTTCCTGAAATTTACCCCACTCATAAACTTTACATTTGTGTGTCAGTGTTTTGAAGAGAATGTGTAATGTAGTACCGTTATTTAGTAGTAAGCAGTAAGTTTAGTATTCATCTGCAGTTTATCTGCCAATTACTTTTGTGAACATAACTACAGAAAGACTCCCTCTTTCTATACACACACACACACACATATATAGAAGAGGCCGTGTCTGTCTAAACGGCATCTTTGTGTTCGTTGCACATAGATGGCAGCGCTAACTTCCCCTTTCAGACCTTGTTGTTGGTGAAACTTTTTTACTTTGATCCAAATATTGTTCCTGCAGATTGGGTGAAACCACCATTTGTTGTCTTTTTTTATCAGAAATCCTATAGAGAGCAAATTTGCAAAGAAGCAGGCCCAAAAGACATGGGGTAAGTTCTGACAGTCTTATGAAGTTATTGCATCATAGGCTTTTCTAGGACGATTTGGACAGTCACGTTGTGTAATAAACTAAAATTTGTACTTTTGTTATCATTTTTATTTATTTATTTCTCAGATTTTCTTCATTGCTTTATTGCAAAAATACAAATAAGAGCTCAAATAAATCTCAGAGCTTTAGTTGAGTTTATCTAGTAGAAATGTGCTTTCGTGTTGAGGCTTAGTTGTCAACTAAGATGTGTGATACAGTATACAAAAATATTTTTTCTGTTAAAATACAAATATTTACTAGCACATAAAATAATGCATTTAGTTAGTGAACTGATAGTATTTGACAAAAATGGTCAGCTAAATGCTTACTAATTATTACAGAATATTATTATAAATGAGAGGAAAGGTGGAATATAGGTCTTTCATGTGATCTGACTGTCAAAGTTTTAAATATGTCTTTATTTCAGCAACGGTGGAGAGGAAGGAAAACTGCACCGCAGACTTTCCCGAATAGGAAGCAGATCGCAGAGAGAGCCGCCACGACCCCCTCCTCAAACAGACAAGCCTCCAACTGTGGTTCCTCCAAGACCTGCTGAGACTGCTCCAAAACCTCCAGAACCTACGCCAAAACCAGTTGTAATCCCCCCAAAACCTACAGTGGCTCAAAAGCCCACTGCCCCTCCAAAGCCACAAATACAAGTGTTCAACAGCACAGAGCATGGCGCTGCCATTCTCAAGGTAAGACAAAGACATCAGAAAAGGTGGAAACAAACTGCCGAAAACAGAGAAATGCTGTGTACTTACAAAGCTAGAATGGTTTGTCACTGCAAATACTATATATTAATGGCAAATTTTGCCATGTCCCAGGGGTTGGATTGTTTTCGTGGTGATGAGACTCTTTGCGATGTGACACTGGTACCTGGTGACAGCAGCGAAACTTTCCCAGTCCACAGGGTCATCATGGCTTCAGCCAGTGACTACTTCAAGGCCATGTTCACAGGTTAGTCTTACTAAATCCAGGAGGAGGAACTGTATTGTCAAACCCTATTAATGTTTTTTATGAAGCCCCTGTGGTTTAAATGTGTTACCTTTTTTGTGATGTTTCATACACTTGCTGTTGATCATCTGTGTGATCCTGGTTGAGCCTGCTGTTTATCCATGTCTTGTGTTTTGTGATTATCACAAAAATGGTTATTGGCTGATATCAAACTTTTTTTATTTATTTATTGGTATCAGTCGATATAGGATATTTGATTGTGCGTATTCTGTTGCCTTATTTAAAAAAAAAAGTATTAATAGTTGCCTTACATTTTTTTTTAATATTTACAATTATTTTTTAAATTAATCAAAATATATATTTTAGAAACAATAATAATTTAATAGAACTTAATTGTAATTTAGCAAATCTCTGAATTAATATCCATTTTCTCACTGTACATTGTTATGCCTAAATTCACTTGTAACATTTAAAACAATTGATTTCAGTGTTTAGTGTTTTATTTTAAACTAGATGTAGTATTGTTTGTACACAAACTTGGATAATCGCTTGAGAAAACCAAGCCTGAAAGTTTAAAACAAGACGGATGGATGGAAATAATTATCAACTTGAAAAGTATAGGCCAAAATTTTAATATTTGTAATATTTTGTTCAAACATGTCTCTATTTGTTCTGCATTATATATATATATATATATATATATATATATATATATATATATGTTCTGCATTATATATATATATATATATATATATATATATATATATATATATATACTGTATATTTAAAAAAATACCTTGCTACGTGTGTACTGCATTAGGCTAACCGAAACTTGTCATTTGCACTTACATATTGTTGCTCTTTTGTTAGTTTTGATTGCTTCTATTGTCCTCATTTGTAAGTCGCTTTGGATAAAAGCATCTGCTAAATGACTAAATGTAAATTTTAGTTTATAATTAGGTTACCAATGAAAAGCATTTCCTCTTTGGAGTCTACTTCTCACTGATCAAATTTTTTCCCTTATTTTCCTCTCCCTTTTGGTTTGGCAGGAGGCATGAGAGAGCAGGAGCTGAAGGAGATTAAGCTCCATGGTGTGAGCACAGTCGGCCTGAAGAACATCATCGAGTTCATCTACACATCTCGTGTGAGCCTGAGTCTCGGCACCCTTCAGGACACGCTTGAGGCGGCGAGCTTCCTCCAGGTGCTTCCCGTTCTCAGCTTCTGCAACCAGCTACTCAGCAGTGAGGTATAAACCCTTAAGATGTGGTGTTTGTTCTTCCTTTGAGTGAATTATTCATCTGTGCGTGAAGTAATAAGCCACGTTTTCTACATGCCAGATCACTATAGAAAACTGTGTGGAAGTTGAGCGCATTGCCAGGGATCTTCTTCTGGAAGATGTCCAAGAACACGTCCACACGTTTGTGTGCGAGAACTTCTCTGGGCTGGTGCAGAGCGGCCGCCTCCTGCAGTTGTCCGAGGCGAGCGTAACGTACACCCTCTCCAGTGACTCTCTGAAGGGTTTCTCCGAAATGGAGCTGTACCGCATCGCCCGCTCCTGGCTGTCCCATAAACCCAGTGAGCGGCGTTCTGCGGCTTACTCTCTGGTTCGCCACATCCGCTTCCCTCTGATGTCCCCTGCTGAGCTCCTCCAGATCTCTCAGGAGGACCAGACTGAAGAAGAAGGAGCAGCGAGCAGAGGAAAAGAAGAAGGGGAGCCGTTCATGCGATCAGACACGGCCTGTGTCAACCTCCTCCTGGAGGCCAGCAACTATCAGATGCTTCCCTTCCTCCAGCCAGCACTCCAGACGGAGCGGACCCAGATTCGATCCGATTGCACTCACCTGGTGGTTCTGGGTGGTGTGATGAGGCAGCAGCTGGTGGTCAGCAAAGAGCTCAAGCTGTACGATGAGGAAGATGGAGGCACCTGGAGGTCGCTCCAACCTATGGAGGTGCCACGTTACCAGCACGGAGTGGCTCTTCTAGGGGGCTTTCTTTACATTGTGGGAGGTCAGAGCACTTACGACACCAAGGGTAAGACAGCTGTGGACAGCGCGTACAGGTATGATCCTCGCTTTGACCGCTGGTTGCAGGTGGCCTCTCTGAATGAGAAGAGGACGTTCTTCCATCTGAGCGCTCTTAAGGGGAAGCTGTATGCTGTTGGAGGGAGAAATGCCACTGGGGAGATTGGTAAGAACATGTTTTACCAATTACGCTGTACAAAATGTTCTGTCCTGTCTTAAAATACTGTGGAAAAACAGAAAACTGTCCATTGTTCAGATTCGGTGGAGTGCTACAACTTGAACAAGAATGAGTGGACTTTGGTTGCACCGATGAGTGAACCTCACTATGGACACGCTGGCACAGTACATGGAGGTCTGATGTATGTGTCAGGTGAGTGTCCACCCTGATGTGAGATCAATGTGAAAAGGACATGCATATTATATGTAGTTAATATGCATCTGTCCCACATAATGAGAAGAGAATCTGTATAATTAAATGTGGCTCACAAAGCACGTGGCCTTAATCCAGCACAGTTCTCTGCGTGAGTCTAATGAATGCAGTGCACAAGAATTATTTTATTACTCTTAAAATAGAAGAAGAAAACACTTTTTGGAGGTCTCTTAACAACTTTGCAACCTTCACCTAATGGCGAAGTTCCCAGAACTAGAATCAAAAGTAACATGAAACAGATAACTAGGAAACAGAGCTGCTTCAAGCTGAACTGGGTCACTCATCTGAGGTTAGACCTCAGCCTAAAAAGGGCACTGCAGACTTGTTGTGAAACCATGAGAATGTCCGTGCTTGAAGAATCACAACGTATTCAATAAACATTATTGAAAATAATGAAATTTAAAGGGGAAAAATTAATTTGTGGTAATGGGAAGATAAAAATTATAATATAAAGCCACTTTGGGGTAATTTCCACCACACATGGTTTTTCAAAAGGTAGTGCACTTATTTACCAAAGATATGAACGTGTCAGTAAAGATCATGCTTGAGAAATATGAGACATGTGATGTGTTAAAAACATCAAGCTGGAAATCATCATTTTGTATTTTTTCAAAGTATGAAAATGTAATAATAATAATATACAATACATTTAATTGTAGTAAATAGTTATATTACTCTTAAATTTTATATTTAATTATTTTTTACATTAAATGCCAACTATAAAATTACACTTTTCCAGGCTGCCAATAGTCAGCCATTTTTGCTCCAAAAAGTTACAATTATCGGTAACACTTCAGTATAGGGACCAATTCTCACTTTTACCTAGTTGCTTATTAGTATGACTATTATTAACATGTTGGCTGTTTATTAGTACTTATAAAGCACATATTCTGCATGACCATATTCTACATCCCTAATCCTACCTAATACCTAAACTAAATAACCACCTTACTATTAATAAGCCTCAAATTAGGAGTTTGAGGCAAAAGTCGTAGTTAATGGTTTGTTAATAGTGAGAATTGGACCTTAAAATAAAAGTGTGACCAAATTATCATTTCCAACACAGATGCTATTAAACACAAAACATCATGTGGTGGGACTTTTTTCAGACTTCTCCTGTGATTTATACATTGTCGGTGGATTGTTGAGTTCTGTGTAAGTTTTGGCCTCACAGTATAAGACCAAGTTAAAGGTCCCATACTTCATCTTCGTAACCGCATTTTTTCTGCTGACATGTTTGTTTCTGCAAGAATAAAGAATAAGCTTGCTCTAAAAGTTGCATTCGCTCTTTATACCATCAGGCGGTATCACAAGAGATGCTTTCCAGAAAGAGCTGCTGTGTTACAACCCCGATAGAGATGTGTGGAGCAGACGAGCAGATATGATGGAGCTTCGTGGTCTTCACTGCATGTGCACCGTGGGCGACCGCCTTTATGTCATGGGTGGAAACCACTTCCGGGGGACAAATGACTATGATGATGTGCTAAGCTGTGAATTCTACAGCCCTGCAACTGACCAGTGGACAGTGGTGGCTCCGATGCCCAAGGGTCAGAGCGATGTGGGGGTGGCTGTCTTTAAGGACCGCATCTATGTGGTGGGTGGTTACTCCTGGAACAGCAGATGTATGGTGGATATCGTACAGTGTTATGACCCTGAGAAGGATGAGTGGGAGAAGGTCTTCAGTGTCCTGGAGCCTCTCGGAGGCATACGGGCCTGCACTATGACAGTTCATTGCCCAAAAAGTTCAACAGATGAGGCTGAAATACAAGAGTGTCCTCTTTTAACATCCAAAAGCTGAACATATGGTTTAAAATTGCTATTGGCCTTTAAATGTGACATGCTGAAATTAGCTTCACATTGCCAGTGATGTGTATTGTAAAAAAAAAAAAGGTTGAATGATTTGATTACTGTACATGCCACTTTATTCAAATCTGAGCTGGGGTAAGGGAAAATAATTTGCCTTTATTTGTTTAAATGTGCATGACTTTGTTTAAATGCTGTTTTCTTTCAATGCCTGACGGCCACAGTGCTTAATTTTGCATCTCTAAATTATTCTCTTTTATGTGTAACTTGCTTAAGTTACTTTTATATGCTTTGCAAAAAAAATATTTTATTTTTGAATTAATTAGTGTTTGGTATCTTTTATGTACATTCCTTAATATCTACTGATTGCATTCAAGCAAAAATAAATAAATAACTAATATTATTAATATTGCATTTCTTTCTTTACTTTTCAAATAAGGGCTAGATAAAATGCTGTACACATACATAGGATCATGTGACACAGAAAACATTTTTAAAGGGTTAGTTCACCCAAAAATGAAAATTCTGTCATTAATTACTCACCCTTGTGTTGTTCCAAACCCGCAAGACCTTCGTTCATCTTCGGAACACAATTTAAAGGGATAGTTCACCCAAAAATGAAAATTTGATGTTTATCTGCTTGCCCCCAGGGCATCCAAGATGTAGGTTACTTTGTTTCTTCAGTAGAACACATATGATAACTTTTAACTTTAACCGTTGCAGTCTGTCAGTCTTATAATGCAAGTGGATGGGAATCACGACTTTGAGAGTCAAAAAACATACACAAACTAAACCAAATGAAACCCTGCGACTCGTGACGATACATTGATGTGTAAATACACGAAACGATCGGTCTGTGCAAGAAACTGAACAGTATTTATATTGTTTTTTTACCTCGCTTGCATCTTCTTCTTCAGCCTGCATGTGAGGCATCTTCTTCTTCTTGCTTCACGGCGGATCGCAGACTTGTAAGTGCATTACCGCCAGTGTTGCCAACTGCTCTCAACTGAAAGTAGCTAAAACTGGTAGCTAAATGTCACTAGATGACATCACAATGGCAAATTCACTGATCTATATAAAGATGAACGTAGATCAGTGGGTAAGATGAGAACTTCGACAAGGTTTGTCCAAGAAGTTGCTATATTTGTCCCTAAACTTTTGAAAAAAGTCTCAAAAGGGGCGGGGAAGTCGCTAAACCTAGCTACAAAGTAGCTAAATTGGCAACACTGATTACCGCCACTTATCTCTCAAATGGACCATTGACACTATCTACAATCTCAATTAGGAGTGTCAGTGGTCCATTTGAGAGATAGGTGGCGGTAATGCGCTTATAGGTCTGCAATCCGCCAAAGAAGAAGAAGAAGAAGAAGAAGAAGAAGACGACGACGACGACGACGACGACTGCTCCCGGCTGTTGAACACGCTCAGGGTGAGCTCTGGACAGTTCGGTGAAAATCAGAGGTAAAAAAAACTATATAAATACTGTTCAGTTTCTTGCACAGACCGATCGTTTCGTGTATTTACACATTAATGTATCGTCACGAGCCGCAGGGTTTCATTTGGTTTAGATAGGCGTAGCTTGACGTTTGAGTTTTGGGGGGAACCGAACCGAACCAAACCAAACAACCCTAACCGGTGGATTTGGTCAAAGGTACTTTTAAACACTTTTTAAGTTTTGCTATAGTAAATCTACATATTCACAGAGCAGTGGCAAGTGCGTGAGGTTGTCATGGTAACCACATACATTGCCCACGAATTACAGCTGCGCTTCTATTTTGCCACACTAAACTTAGCAATAAACACTTAAAATGCACAATAAACATGTCTGTCAAAACAGCGGGGTTAAGTTAGTTTTGTTTTCGATATTCGTGACACATTCAGTGAAAAATGGCAATAACTCCAAAACGACTTGCCCTAAAAAAAAACGAATCAATGTAATAGCCAAAAGGGCAAAGCTGATCATGTTTCACAGCCTTCTTTTTCATAATTTTAGCTCGATGTAATAACCACTGCCCCGCACAAGCCGTCGCAATGTGCATTAAGCCGGGAGAGCTCGCTCTTCGCGCAGCTTTCGGTAAGGGACCGTGGGGAAAGTGCAAATTTTCTTCGTGTTTTGCTATGCCTCAGTGGGCTGTGTTTTTGTAATAGCTTTTTAGTTAAAGGGCCTGTAGACATGAGACCAGTGTCAATCAAAAGAGGGGGACAATGGACATCTTTCTCATTACCTTCCATTTTACCCCTACTGGTATAAAAGGGAATTGCATGTCCAAAATTAACCTTCTTTTTGTAATAACTTTTGTCAGCAGAATGAAGGAGGCATGAGACCAGAGTCAATCAATAGAGAGCGACAGTGGACATCTTTCACAACCTTAAATTTTACACCTACTGGTAGAAAAGGGAATTGCATGTCCAAAATTAACCTTCTTTTTGTAATAACTTTTTACATCAGGGAGACAGAGGCATGAGACCAGTGTCAATCAATAGAGAGCACAGTGGACATCTTTCACAACCTTCAATTTTACCCCAAGTGGATGATTAGGGAATTGCATGTCCAATATTAACCTTCTATTTGAAATAGCTTTTTGCAGCAGGGAGACAGAGATATGAAACCTGTGTCAATAAATACAGGGGGACAGTAGACAATTTTTCACAATCTTCCATTTTGGTACAAAAGGGAATTGCATGTCCAAAATTAAGTTTTTTGTAATAACTTTCGTCAGCGGAAAGATAGAGACTTGAGACCAGTGTCAGTCAATAGAGGGGAACAGTGGACATTTTTCACAACCTTTTATTTTACCCTAGTGGCTGTTTAGGGAATTTCATGTCCAAATAAACTCAGTGTGTGAATGCCAAATTAAGTTATTTTTTGTATGTTCTTACTACACACTCAAATACACAAAACGTTATGTCAAAATGCCCGTCTTGGCGAGTATCCATGTAAATGCAGTCGTTAATGTCATAGGTGAACCTAAACAGTTAGGAGAAATACAGATGTGTCCAAATATTTGATCCATGCATCAGGTCTTAAAACGACAGCAGCGTAAAACCTGCTGCCGCTGACTGTTGATAATGTTAATCAAACCAAAAAAATAAGAAAATCACTCACTGCTCTTATCTGAATCACTTTAGTAACTTTATTTAATACATACCATAGCCTGTAAAAAAATAAAAAATTTAATCCTACAGACAGATGTAGCTTTGCACAATACCAGCATCTAGAATGATTTTGATCAGCATTTGTTCATAGCAGAGGACTCTATCAACTTCTATTTTACAGTTTGTCAGTTGAAATGAGATTTTGTAGGCTTAGCATACACATGTGCACTCCTCAAAATCCTGAAACCAGTGTTTAGCCCTGGAGTCCATGTCCACATAGTGAAAAAATATTTCTTATGTAATTTATATACTAATTATTACTATAGCTTTTTATTATGCTAAATATATTATATGCAGGTGTGGCTCATCTAAATAGACAGACAAGCAAAAGACTGACCAAAATATTAATCAATTTGAAAACATAGATTTATACAATAAACTGCCATTATACTACTGGGCTGTTAAATCTTAAATCTCACTGGTTGATGAACATTCTAATGTGTGCAAGTTATCATCTTGACTGCATTACATATCCATAACACTTCGCCAAATTATTTCAGTTATTTCAAAGGTCCTTAGGCTACAGCTTACTCTGAAATATGTCACAATACATAAATCAAGTCAGCCATACATTTTATTTACTTTAAATTTTATGAGATGATGTAACATCAAAATGGCAACATGCAAGAGATTTTATTTTGTTAAATTTAAACTGACATTGCCTTTTCTAGTTTTAAAGGTTAAAATAAGCTTAAGATGGCTAACAGTACTGTATAGTTGGACTAGGTTTTGAGTCCGCCTTGGCCAATTTTGTACTCTGACTCGAGTGGTTAAATACTCAGATTCGACTCCGACTTAACTTAGGTAGACTCGAACCCAACAGTGCTTAATTAATAGCAATGACAGTTAAAATTTTAAATAAAATGTTGACACTTATGGTTGTACATTGTTTATATGGAAGTGTGAGCAAGAATCTAATATGGAAAAAAAAATAATTATAAAGAAATATACATCTTTACAACTATGGATTGATGTCAGAATTTGTTTCTATACATGGTACTGACCTTAAACAAATCCTCGCATATAACTTTGAAGAATGCAAAAATAGTTAAACATGATTTGTTAGTTATGATTTATAAGACATGATCAGTTGTTAATATAGTAAGTAATGTTTAACAGCTCGTTAAAATGCAAATAAAATTATGATTTTGTACATCTAAAATATTGTTCTCTTAACTCTTTTCCTTTTTACAAATTGTACATGCTGAAAACTAAAAATTCTAAACAATTTTAAAAAAACAATATTGTCATCTGTTTTAAAATATGGATTATTACTAAATCATGCACTGCTAATTAAAAAATGACAATTTATGACCCAGCTAATTAATTGACTAGTTTCACTATGGAATTTCTTGCATAATGAAGATATTCTTATTCAGAACATTTGTGGTAATATAGAGTCTTAGAAGTGTTTTCTATTGCTTTTTAAAACTATCAATTGAAAGCCAATATATTTCTGATTGATTTAACTTCATCTACCTAGTCATGATCAATATTGTCAACACCGAGAGCTTTCTCTCAAATACACCAGATATGTACAATTCCACTGAATAAAAATTAAAATACAATTTTGAAATAAGGTGTTTTAACACACACACACATTGGGTATTATGGGGATATTCAATAGTCATATATTCCAAACTGTATATTCTGTCCCACTACATTACATTAACCTACCATCACAAAACTTTCTGCATTTTTACATTTTCAGAAAATATAAATCTATATGATTTTTATGCTTGTTTCCTCATAGGGACAAAAAAATTCCCAACAAAGTCAAAATTAATACCTCGGGGGACATTTGGACCCCATAACTTAGGGAATACCAATATAACACATTGCACACACACACAAAATGATTGTAATAATAATAATACAATAAATAAAGACATGACTTGAGGGCACTTGAAAAAAAAAAAAAACCTTAAGGTAGGCCCTATTTTCAAAAACTGCCTCCCTCCAAATCATGTTCTGCCACACTTTAACCTTGTTGAATTACAGGATTTTTTTTCTGGTAAACATGTAAGACCCTTACTGCTTGTAAGCAAATTTACCACAGAATATGGCAGCACAGCCCAGTACTCCACACTTCTTTAAAACCTTTTAATGCATTTCTTGTTAAACTGCTTTGAAATAATATGTATTGTGAAAAGAGCTATAAAAATAAATGTGAATTAATCCACACAGAGCTGGGAGTAGTAACGTTTCTATTTAGTACCTAAATATCCCGAGGAACACTTTTATGCTGAAATGGTTCTTGGTGTTAGAATTTAGGGTTCTTTAATCCAGACCTTTGGTTTTTCAAATCTGTAACTGTTAAAGCACCTCATTACTGATTTTCTGGAGCTCAGCAATCCAACTACACAGAGTCTCAGCCAAATATTTGCTCATTTTGGATTTCATGAGAGCTACACATTCCAAAAAAGTTGGGACAGGTAGCAATAAGAGGCCGGAAAAGTTAAATGTACATATAAGGAACAGCTGGAGGACCAATTTGCAACTTATTAGGTCAATTGGCAACATGATTGGGTATAAAAAGAGCCTCTCAGAGTGGCAGTGTCTCTCAGAAGTCAAGATGGGCAGAGGATCACCAATTCCCCCAATGCTGCGGCGAAAAATAGTGGAGCAATATCAGAAAGGAGTTTCTCAGAGAAAAAAATGCAAAGAGTTTGAAGTTATCATCATCTACAGTGCATAATATCATCCAAAGATTCAGAGAATCTGGAACAGTCTCTGTGCATAAGGGTCAAGGCCGGAAAACCATACTGGATTCCCTGTGATCTTCGGGCCCTTAGACGGCACTGCATCACATACAGGAATGCTACTGTAATGGAAATCACAACATGGGCTCAGGAATACTTCCAGAAAACATTGTCGGTGAACTCAATCCACCGTGCCATTCGCCGTTGCCGGCTAAAACTCTATAGGTCAAAAAAGAAGCCATATCTAAACATGATCCAGAAGCGCAGGCGTTTTCTCTGGGCCAAGGCTCATTTAAAATGGACTGTGGAAACCTGTTCTGTGGTCAGACGAATCAAAATTTGAAGTTCTTTTAGGAAAACTGGAACGCCATGTCATCTGGACTAAAAAGGACAAGGACAACCCAAGTTGTTATCAGCGCTCAGTTCAGAAGCCTGCATCTCTGATGGTATGGGGTTGCATGAGTGCATGTGGCATGGGCAGCTTACACATCTGGAAAGGCACCATCAATGCTGAAAGGTATATCCAAGTTCTAGAACAACATATGCTCCCATCCAGACGTCGTCTCTTTCAGGGAAGACCTTGCATTTTCCAACATGACAATGCCAGACCACATACTGCATCAATTACAACATCATGGCTGCGTAGAAGGATCCGGGTACTGAAAGGGCCAGCCTGCAGTCCAGATCTTTCACCCATAGAAAACATTTGGCGCATCAAAAAGAGGAAGACGCGACAAAGAAGACCTAAGACAGTTGAGCAACTAGAAGCCTGTATTAGACAAGAATGGGACAACATTCCTATTCCTAAACTTGAGCAACTTGTCTCCTCAGTCCCCAGACGTTTGCAGACTGTTATAAAAAGAAGAGGGGATGCCACACAGTGGTAAACATGGCCTTGTCCCAACTTTTTTGAGATGTGTTGATGCCATGAAATTTAAAATCAACTTATTTTTCCCTTAAAATGATACATTTTCTCAGTTTAAACATTTGATATGTCATCTATGTTGTATTCTGAATAAAAGATTGAAATTTGAAACTTCCACATCACTGCATTCTGTTTTTATTCACAATTTGTACAGTGTCCCAACTTTTTTGGAATCAGGTTTGTATAT
>NW_015505207.1:669755-696115 GCF_001515645.1 Sinocyclocheilus grahami | reverse complement strand
TTGTAGAGTGCCACATGCTTTATCTTTCCTATTTTTAGTTTTTTTTTTATCCCAAAGTGTGAGCAGCTCTGACAAGCTGAGAATACTTCTCTCCTCTTCTCCATTAAGTAGGTAATAAATATACTGAATTTCTATGTCACAAAATCAACAGCCGCACCAGCCTCGTGGATCAGAATCACCTGACCTCTAATTAGCACCACCTGCAATCACTTACCTGCACTGCTTATAATGACATTCAGCTCATTCACTCGGTTGGTTTCGAGGTTGCAAGCTTCTCTGTGGCGCCTTTCTTATCTACTGAATCCTGATCTTTATGTGCTGTACTTATCTGTTATACTGACCTGCTGGTTTGCCTGCTGGATTTACCTGCTTGGACTTTTAAGTTTTAAGAGTTGCTGACTTCAGTTAAGTGAGGTTCCAGTGACTGTTTCCCCCATTTTCACAAACAAGGCTTGAGCTAGTCCCAGACTAAAATGCATGTTTGAGCTGTCTCAGCTGAAAATATCTTGCCCTGACATATCTTAAAATATGTCATCGTCATTTTTCTGTGTCAAGATGCACACCTGTAATGTTTTCTTCTAATACATTTGTGCAAAAGTTGCTTGAATATATTAATTTAACTAAGGCCTAGTCCTGGCTTAAGCTATGCCCCGTTTGTGAAACCGGGCCTTTATGTTCTGGCTAATTCTGCCTATCGCAATAAAATAAACTCAATTGCCTTGCACTCGACTTGTTCATCTCGTTCATATTGTGACACCATACTGTTAGATTATTATTATTATTGTTGTTGTCGTGGTTTGTGCATAAACATACCAAGTCACAGCTGCCCAAGACTTTATCACTTTTTCCTTTTAACATTGTCAATTATTATTATTATTATTATTATTATTATTATTATTATTATTATTATTATTATTATTGTTGTTGTTGTGGTTTGTGCATAAATATACCCAGTCACAGCTGCCCAAGACTTTATCACTTATTCCTTTTAACATTGTCAAGTGCTTAGGTACTACTTTTTGGCTTTCATAAACAATTGTAAATGGAAGGAGACACATTGTAACTATAAACTTAGTTTTACATTTCATATGCTGTCACATCCTGCAACCTCCTCATCTGCAGAGAGAAACTGCCACTCAATCACACACAAAAACACAATGATGGATTTAAAGGGATCATAGAGAATTATGAAAATACTGTGTTTTACTGGAACTTAGTCTTCATTAAAATGTCCACTGTCCCCTTCTATTGATTGACACTGGTGTCATGTCTTTGACTCCCTGAAGTAAAAAGTTATTACAAAAAGGTTAAAAACAGACATTTGTTGGGCTTGATTCAAGTTAATGCACAATGAAGCGCACACTTTTTATTTAGTCTTACTGAATAGACGATAAACAGTTTATATTCTAAAATCTATTTAAAGGTTGTGTTCTGTGAAAATTAAATAACAGTAGGATGTAAATGGTCGGCATAAAAGTAGTGTGCGGCTGAACCGGCTGCGTTCTGTGGATCACCTTTATCCGGAATCATTAAGCACGGCATTAATATCTTCATCAGAGTTTTTCGTTGTCTCCAGATCTCTCTGCAGTTCGTGTATGTTGTTAAAAACGCGGAACATCATTTTATTCCACACAACAGGCAAGCATTACCGTTAACTCTATTATCCACCAAAATGCAGATTCGTCACGTGGCAATTCTTACGCAAATGAGATTGAGGGAGACGTTAAGTTTGTTTTGATTTATTAATTTACTTACAATAACAATTTAAAATGTGTTAACTTTTACATATTCACTTTTACATGTAGTATTAACTGCATTATATGCAATTTTACTTTATAGAAAAAACTTTATAAATAAATATAGAGTAAAATTCTTAAATCGCTTTTGGGGAGCCCCCCACAAACTATGCCCAATTGACTCTCAAAGCCGTGATTCCCATTCATGTTTTGGCTAAGTCATTAGATAGATTTTCAGAAGACAAAGAACAACAACCCAAGGTCTGTAGACACCCAGAGTAAACGTAAAAGACTATTACACTGAAGAATGTCCCCAGACTTTAACTATGCTCATATCCACATATGAGCAATCTAAACTATTAAGAGAAGTGGAAAAGTCAACATGATCAAATACCTGATAAAAAGCTGTGATGTTGACGTTTAAGCCAGTTTGTGTAAAACATATGTTGGTATATAATCTAGTAATATTTTAGTAAAATAGCTATTTTATTTTATTTTGCAAAATAAAATTATCAACATCTTTTGTTGATCCTGGATCAACATTACTGTCCAAAAATACAGATTTAACCCAATCCCTACCCATAATTTATTCCTAAAATCAGTGTGAAATGATAGCTGATTAACAAGGGTGTAGAAGCACCTAACCCTGATCGTAAGCCTAAAACAGATATTTCCTGAAAAGGTATCCCTCAATTCTGATTGGTTGGTTGGAATGTGTACTTGTGTAATGTGTCCAATTTGTACTTTGGTGAAATCATGGTCACCGTTTCTCAACTCCCATCCCCAGCCCATGGCATTGAGGCTGTCCTTGGCAATAAGGCTTAAAAATGCACCACCTTCCCAGTCCACGCCACCATCTCTAAAGGCTCATCACATCACTGTGGTTTCCAGACTGCCCTCTGGAACGATTTCATCAAAGTGGCATAATACAAAGTGTTATCCAGGAGTGAAGTGGTGCTGGTGGCACTTGCCATGACTCTGTCAGGAGACGTGTGTGTTGTGACAGGAGCCTGCGGGTTTCTGGGAGAAAAGCTGGTCAGGCTGTTGCTGGAAGAGGAGAAGCTTTCTGAGATCCGACTGCTGGATAGAAACATCCAGTCTGAGCTAATACTGTCTCTTGATGGTAAGTGATACTTCCCTTACAGCATTTCTCATCTCGTATTTCTCCTATTTGCGGGATTCTGTTGGTCATATTTTGTATAGTCTTCCTGTTTTGCACCTGAAAACCGCATTTGCTTGTGAATATTAAGACTAGAGACAATGTAAACCGTTCGGATGCCATTATCACGTGTGTGTGTGGTTTTATTTTTTTACTACTTTTTAAGCAACAAACTGAGGCTTTTGTCAATGTTTCTCTGTTTGTGTCCTCAGATTGCAAGGGAGAAACTAAAGTGAGTGTTTTTGAGGGGGATATCAGGGACTGTGAGCTACTGAGAAGAGCCTGTAAAGGAGCAGCACTTGTTTTCCACACTGTATCTCTCATCGATGTCATTGGAGCAGTTGAATACAGTGAATTATATGGAGTTAATGTCAAAGGTGAGAGTTCTGTGCTGGTCATTAGCACATGGTAACAAGACTCAATCAAAAGACTGAATCTCTTGAAACTTATGGAATCCTGGAATGCAATTATTTTTATTATTTTTGTTTTTTTTATGGACACTGTAAATTAAAAAAAAAAAAAAAGACCTTGTGGACCTTTGAGTCAAATAGGTTGGGAACTACTGATTTAAATGATATGTGCATTAGCACATCAACCATCAAAAATGCAACTTTAATCAAAATATGCCAACACTACACAATATAGTAATCCAAGACAATGAAATTGTTTTTCCATTGCAGGAACACAGCTGCTGCTTGAGACCTGCATCCAAGAAAACGTGGCCTCCTTCATTTACACTAGCAGCATTGAGGTGGCTGGTCCCAATCCCCACGGTGATCCAATAATTAATGGCGATGAGGACACCCCTTACTCCTCCTGTCTTAAGTTTAGCTACAGCAAAACCAAGCAGGAGGCTGAACAGATATGCCTTCAGGCCAATGGAGAGCTGCTCCGTAATGGAGGTCATCTGGCTACCTGTGCACTGAGGCCTATGTACATCTATGGACCTGGCTGTCGATTTACTTTAGGCCACATGAGGGATGGACTCCGCAATGGAAATGTGCTGCTGAGAACATCACAACGTGAGGCAAAAGTGAATCCTGTATATGTGGGAAACGCAGCCCTGGCACATATGCAAGCAGGTCGGGCTCTCAAAGATTCCCAGAAAAGGGCTGTGGTGGCTGGAAACTTCTATTACATCTCAGACGACACGCCTCCTGTAAGCTACTCAGACTTTTACTATGCTGTTCTTTCACCATTAGGCTTTGGGATACAAGAGAGGCCCATTCTGCCCTTCTCACTTCTGTATCTTCTGTCATTCCTCATGGAATTACTGCATGTTGTGCTCCGACCCTTCCTGAAGTTCACTCCTCCCTTAAACAGGCAGCTACTGACCATGTTAAACACACCCTTTAGTTTCTCGTATCAACAGGCCCACAGGGATTTTGGATATAGCCCTCGCTATGACTGGGAAGAGGCACGTAAGTGCACCAGCGACTGGTTAGCATCTGTCTTACCCACAGAGAGACAACGAATTAACTTGAAATAAATTAACAGCATGTTTAATAATACTGTGCTACCTGTATTTCTAAGCAGTAATGTTCTGCCTGATGTATTTTAGTAAACTTTTCTTCTAATTAGATCCACGGTAGTAGAAAACATTCGCTGTCTAATGTTTAGTGAATAATGCTTGTTTTATGGTTAAAAAATGACTGAATATTATTTACACCTCACAAATAGAAATAAATATCCATATAAAGATGTAGTTAGTAGTAATAAAAATTACTAAAACCTTTTACTTATTTAAAAAAAAAGATTTTATGACCATATTTTATTTTATGACTTGAATAATGTATTTTAAAATGGAAAAAAAAAGTTCAGAAATAAACCAAGTAGCAATGCTGTTTAGACAGTACTTAATGAATTTCAAGTGCCTTGCAATTAAACAAGATGTTGTGGTAATTCATAGGCCTACCTATCGGAGTCTGTATATTACTCCACTCGTCTGTTGTGTTTTTTTTATTTTTTATTATTAATTATTTTTATTGCATTGCTAAGAACATACACAATCAATGCCAAGGGTAAATACAATTGAGAGTACAAATGCAGGTTACAAAATCAGGAAAATATCATACAAATGACACAATGAGACCGTTTTAAGGGCTTTGGAGTTGCTGGATGTAAGGAGAGTGTCCAGATAGGATTTAAGTTCCTTATGAAAAATAAAAAATTAAGGCTTAGCACCCTGAAATTTACATTGATGTAAGAAAAATTTTGCTAGAAAAATAAACAAATTTATCAAGAAATATTGGTCCTTTGCATCTTTATCAAAATTGTGCTGACGAAATAAAACATAGTATAACAAAGAAAAACTTTGTGATGAAAATGTGCATACAGAAATCCATCCAGAACATACTTGTATATGAGCATGCCCAGAAGAGATGAGAAATAGATTAGAGTACAATAAAGAACATAAAGAGTCAATATCAGGAAACATTCTTTTTAAGTAAAGCTTTACAGGATAAAAAAGATGAAGTAATTTGTAGGACACATCCTTGACCTTATTGGTTATTAAATATTTCGACGACAAAGTCCACACTTTCTTCCATGGAATGTTGATAAACTGGCCATTCCAGTAGGACACAATGTACGGGAGAGAAGCAATCTCATTCTGAAATCGCTGTCTAATTCTCCTGTTCTGACCAGAAGAGTTAGATAAAAAACAAATATTCCCAATCATTGTATCAAAAGGATGAGCAACTGACAAAGAAATCTGGGATCTGGCTGAGTCTCTGAGAAGAGTTATTGCTCCATAAGGAATGGCATCCATTACTATAGCAAACTCTCGTGGAGTGACAGGTATGTTATACTTGTTCAAAAACTCTGAATATGAATACAAGTGTCCATCAGCATTTATTAATTGAGAGACCAAAATAAAATTATTATTCACCCAATCTAGGAAAAACAATGACTTATTTTTATAAAGAATATCACAATTATTCCAAATAAAGTACCGGTGAGGACCAAAATTGTGCTTATATATAAGGTGCCAGGCCAAAAATGCTTGTTTATGAAAATTTGATAATTTAAGGGGCAATTTAGTGATGTTGTAGTTGCATAACAATAAGAAAGGGAGAACTTAGTTGTCGTTTAGTGGTGACTGGTGAGACGTTTTCAGTGACCCATATTGCATGTTGCAAGTTTTTATTCATTTACAGACATATGGAGAACAAGTAATTTTGAGGAAACATGCTAAGTATCATGAATATTTGATAAATGCTGTGAAATTGATCAATAAATGTTATTATAACTTTTATATATGATATCCAAATAAAATTGAAATCAGATTTGTCAGCTTGCCTGGCAGGATTAAATATATTGTGTCCCTTTTAAAGGAAGAAACAATTTAGTCTCTTTTAAGAAAATATATACTTTAAAATTTAATGAATAACATTCTGTAAGCACCAGCAGCATTTTCCTTATGAAAAATAAAAAAGTAAGGCTTAGCACCCTGAAATTTACATTTATGCAAGAAAAATTTCGCTAGAAAAATAAACAAATTTATTAAGAAATATTGGTCCTTTGCATCTTTATCAAAATTGTGCTGACGAAATAAAACATAGTATAACAAAGAAAAACTTTGTGATGAAAATGTGCATACAGAAATCCATCCAGAACATACTTGTATATGAGCATGCCCAGAAGAGATGAGAAATAGATTAGAGTACAATAAAGAACATAAAGAGTCAATATCAGGAAACATTCTTTTTAAGTAAAGCTTTACAGGATAAAAAAGATGAAGTAATTTGTAGGACACATCCTTGACCTTATTGGTTATTAAATATTTCGACGACAAAGTCCACACTTTCTTCCATGGAATGTTGATAAACTGGCCATTCCAGTAGGACACAATGTACGGGAGAGAAGCAATCTCATTCTGAAATCGCTGTCTAATTCTCCTGTTCTGACCAGAAGAGTTAGATAAAAAACAAATATTCCCAATCATTGTATCAAAAGGATGAGCAACTGACAAAGAAATCTGCGATCTGGCTGAGTCTCTGAGAAGAGTTATTGCTCCATAAGGAATGGCATCCATTACTACAGCAAACTCTCGTGGAGTGACAGGTATGTTATACTTGTTCAAAAACTGAATATGAATACAAGTGTCCATCAGCATTTATTAATTGAGAGACCAAAATAAAATTATTATTCACCCAATCTAGGAAAAACAATGACTTATTTTTATAAAGAATATCACAATTATTCCAAATAAAGTACCGGTGAGGACCAAAATTGTGCTTATATATAAGGTGCCAGGCCAAAAATGCTTGTTTATGAAAATTTGATAATTTAAGGGGCAATTTAGTGATGTTGTAGTTGCATAACAATAAGAAAGGGAGAACTTAGTTGTCGTTTAGTGGTGACTGGTGAGACGTTTTCAGTGACCCATATTGCATGTTGCAAGTTTTTATTCATTTACAGACATATGGAGAACAAGTAATTTTGAGGAAACATGCTAAGTATCATGAATATTTGATAAATGCTGTGAAATTGATCAATAAATGTTATTATAACTTTTATATATGATATCCAAATAAAATTGAAATCAGATTTGTCAGCTTGCCTGGCAGGATTAAATATATTGTGTCCCTTTTAAAGGAAGAAACAATTTAGTCTCTTTTAAGAAAATATATACTTTAAAATTTAATGAATAACATTCTGTAAGCACCAGCAGCATTTGTTCTGTGTAGTGTACTATTTTTGCATCACAATATTAATGTTATTATATGATTTAAAATCCTTTTGCAGGCTAAAATAACATAAAAGTATAAGTGCAACAATCTGCTCACCATCTGACCTATGATATCCTATGACCTAATTCATGTAAATACATTTAAGTTTAACGTGGGTCCACATATCTTAAAAGGGGAGGAGGAAGCAGAAGCCCATCAGTTCCAGTTATTAAAGAATTAGCCATTAATCAATACTTCATCATAATACCCATGGCCGGACTTACCATTGGGCTTGAGTGGGCTGCAGCCCATGAGCCCCGCCTTGTAGGGGGCACCGCCTTTGCCCATTTACATTTGTTTGATTTGTTCGTTATATGCCAGTCAGAATTCAGAAATGATTAGCCGCATTTCCACTGAGCAGGCAAGATCTAAACGGGATCGTCTTACTGCCATTAGCCTAAACAGTGAGGAAAAATGTCATCAAAATTATTTTAAATAAAAAAGCAATTTAATGAGTTTCTGTTTTTATAACATAGCTATGCCTATGATATAGGACTTAGCCTATCACACAAACAAGAGTCCTGTTTTTTTTCCTGAATATCTGCACGATCGCAAATGTACAATAAACAACAACTTATAGAGTAACTTACAGACACAAAATTCCGTTTTGCTCCTTCAGAAAGAAAATAGAACAAACAGCAGAACAACAGTGTTTTGTTCCTCAGCGTTACACGGACCAGCAAATGATTCAATCAGGCTATAAGTACAGTCAGCTGAATGAATCAGCTTTTTAAACGAATCGGTTGATTCAACTCACTCATTAAGACAGTCACTTGCTGCCACCTACTGGCGGCTGAAAAGTAGCTCATTTCATTTTTGCAATCATTTAATATTTCTACATTAAAATTGTATATTTAAACTTAACATTTATGCACAATCCATCTATGAATTTTGTTGATAGTTATTTCATTTGATTGTTAATAGCCAGCATGTCTTTTTATTCAATTGAATTTACTGACTAAATAAGAACCTGACATAAGAGGACACAGATATGACAATAACTTTTATAATACTAATAAGCCAACATCTTTGGCTCTTTTTTTTTTTTTTTGCTCAAAGTTATTTCAGGGTTTTGATCTCTCAACTGAGAGAACACATCCTGTTTATTATATTATAATGACTATTTAATATTGCATTTCAACTTTGACTATAGCCTAGACATGTTGCATATTAATTGTATTATTTATGAACCTCAAAGCATATGTTTGTGTGTTTTGTGTTACTCCAGAATGATGTTCTATTTTAGGGCATTTGTAGTGTAGGTATAGGGCCCAAATATGACCTCTAGCCCAGGCCCCCGCCCCCCTAAGTCCTGCCCTGATCATAACATACTGCTGTGATTGTACCATCGGTAATATGTCTCCCGCCTTTGATCCCGCCTCACTCTGGTACTCCTCCTCAGCCTGATCCAGCTCGTATCGTATTTTGCAAAGTGGAGGAAAGTGGAGAGCGGACCACCTCCAGATGGTTCTCCTCAATGATGGTGGTGTATTAGTACACAGTGTTCGTGAATTGTGTACTACACACTCCATATCAGTCGCTTGTTTGTTATATTATCCCATGATATGACCTTTTTTTATTATTAATGCCAAGGTACCAGATATAAAAATACAGAGAATATCAACATTACATACAAAGAGGTGACATTACATGCAAAGCACCATTTATAGATGTATGTAACAATAAATAAATAATACAAAACCAAAGATTTAACAAAATAAATGAAACAGATTAAATAAATTAACCGTTTTAAAAGCCTTGAGATTCTTGGAAGATGAAATAGTTTGGATATACTGTTGAACCTCTTTTTTATAAACAATATATAAAGTGAATTTACTGCGGTGAATATGAAATTTTGCAAGAAGTAATAATAGGTTAATAATAAAATATTCATTAATTTTGTCTTTTTGTATATTAAAGAAGCCAAACAGTGCATCCTTAAAAAGCAGAGAGAAACCCTGGAGTACAGTGCGATTGATAACATTAGAAAATTCAATCCAAAATATCTGTGTGTGAGGACAATCCCAAAAAGATATGCATATCAGTTTCATTAGGGTCACCACAAAAAGAACAGCTTGTATCTATGTCTGATTTAAACCTTTTCAAAAACACTTTAGCTGGGTAAAATCTGTGTAACAATTTGAATGAGATTTCTCTAACCTTGTTAGTTATTATGTATTTCGAAGACAGAGTCCATACTTTTTTCCAATCAATATAATCAACCACATTCCAATAAGACATCACATATGGAGTTGTTACAAGCTCCTTTTGAAAAAGCGATCTAATCTTATAGGATATGACCTTCACTCCCTAATATTTGCTATCAGAAAACTCCTAAACTTCAGGCTACCAGATTTTTTCAAGTATTTAAATACTGTAATAAGCGGCACGTTCTAACAGTCACATAATTCTAAAAAATAAAAATATTTAATTTTGCTTGAAGTACCAAAAAAATAACGATTTTTTTTTCAGCTGATGAACGATAGAAACATCGACACCCAATCAGAATCAATCCTGCTGTCTCGAGCTCGAGAATTTAAAGCGGCAGACGAGCATGGCAGCATGCGCTCGTTCGCTGGTGTGGACGCTAATCTTTATAGTTATCGTTCTTGGTATATTTATATTGTATAAATATAGTCGCGACGGGCTACTTTAAGTTTTGGACATGTTAAAACGACAAAGAAACGAATGAATGAGAAAAAGAGCTGAAAACGGCTCGATATTAAAATGAGTTAAGCTCAACAAGCCGCTAAAAGAGCAGCCATCTTTTCCGTCCTGGCACGTAGGCCTATTCACGTAAACACATCAATATCATTGTATAATGCTCAGATTTTTCTGGTACCATTTACAAAGTAAAGCAACAGCACTTTTGCAAAAGATAGCCCTATATGGGGGAGTCTAAACCTGAACAAACAAACAGTTGATGATAATGTCTTTCAAGTGGGGCCAATTGATTGTGTTAATTTCACTTCAATCCAGCTAAAACTCGTCTGAGAGTTTTGGCTCAACACTGTGCCAAAGAGGCCAGAGTCCGGCCTCTGGACAAACAATCAAACATTTAATCTGTGAGGTCATAGGTTCACCACCAGCTGCAGACCAGTGGACAGATCATTTGTTTTTCATTGTTGTAGTAGTCAAAGCCCAGAAAGATTCTCCACTAGCTGCACAAGGTATCACAGGATGGAAGCTGGGAATTAATGCCTCTTATGCTGACATGGTTTATAACAGCACACCAGGAATGGAAGGAAAAACCATTCATCTCGCTTAATCGGATATTGAAGCATTTTTCTCAGAACAAAGCATTGTGTAACAGATTGTGGCTGGATATTAAGTGGATTCCAGGCTTCTTAGGACAACTAACTGAAGAAAAGGTACAAAATGCATTGAAAGCACGCAGAAAGAGAAAGAATGATTTTGAACCCAGTGAAGAAACTAACCAGCAGAAACATCTCACTCAGCTGATTTCATCATGTTGATCAGTAAAGCCATGGCTTGGAAATGGATCAAGACTTTTGTTTATTTGTCAATGTGCATCACCTCTGCTGTGGGTAGGTTCAGTTTAGTTCAATATCACATAGAATAAATCTTTAATTGTTCCAATCGTATTGGGTAAATGCACCACACCTGAATTCAATCTGCAGTTTTTAGTTAGTAGTGCAGATGTTTATCTGGAGAAAGAGAAACACTGAAAACTTAAGTTATAGTGTGTCTGTAGTGATTCACTGACCAGCATTTGTTAATATAAGTATGTACAGAATTTGTAGTGATTTTAATGTTTACAAATCCATTGATTCATTGAAAGCCCAGGAAATTAAATTAAACTAAACCAGACCATTTGACCTCTTTAAAATATACACAGAAGCACACAGAGAAATACAAAATGGAGGTACAAAATCAAAACTATATCAAAAATAGCATGTTGAATTGCTCGGATCAAAATAAAAAATGCATTACTTTAGCAGTACTTGTATTTTTGGTGGCGGCAATTTACATGTTTTTAAATGTATTTGCCTTCCAAAGTTCATTCCCAAACTATGCAGCTTTTGAAAATACCTTATTTAATTTTATACCTTTACTTAATATAATCTTTATTATTTAATATATAATATTTTACTTTACAAATTCAATTATACAAAGTCAAACTTACACATCTGAGGACAACAGTGTCTGGTGAATCCGGTGAAGCCACCAATTACAGGTTAAAATCCCAACTTGTTTGGCATACTCATGAATTCCATGCATACAACTTTACAGGTAACGAGGAAACATCCCCAAAGTGTGCCGACTTCAACAACACCACTTGGCTGGAATACAGGCAGGGCACCAAGCTCCAGGTTCAGTACCTTCTTCTTACACGAAAGAATGCAGACTGCGCCAGCCTCTTCACACAGGACTGCCTCAACCATACTCCGAAACACACGGCTTACTTCAACTCATCCCTCCCCACTAAAGTCATTGTTCATGGATACAGGTGAAGCATTTAATCAGCAGCATTTTATAATAGGAAAGCATGTGAATGACCTTTTACACAGATGACTCTTTGATATACTGTGTTTCAGGGCTCTGGGCAGTAAGCCTTCCTGGGTGAGTGGCTTAGCCCAGGCTCTACTGCGGGAAGAGGACGTGAACGTTCTGGTGGTGGACTGGGTCTATGGAGCCTCCTTTGCTTATAACCTGGTGGTAGAGAACTACAAGGAGGTGGCAGTGCAGATATCAGTGCTTATCAATCAGCTTACGGTAAAAGTCTCAGTGTTTTGGTCATGTCCAAGTAGTATAGAATCCATTGTTGTAACAGAACAATACTAAAGGCTAAATACTGTGAGCCGTGTCCATTTAGTATAAGTAATAAATATAATAACATTTATCAGTACACAGAGAATCACAGTAAATGCATAGGAAGTACATTTTTGTTGTTGTTGTGTTTGTGTCTGTTGTAGAAATATGGAAGCACGCTGGAATCTTTTCATTTCATTGGTGTGAGTCTTGGAGCACATGTGTCTGGATTTGTAGGGACCCTATTTGAAGGCAAGCTGGGTCGAATTACAGGTAATATTTTAATAAAATTCCTAAAATATATTAATATACAGTGAGATCCAAAAGTAAGAGACCATATTGAAAATATAGGTTTGAAAATCTTCAAAAGCTGTTATTGAAGCAAATGCGGACATAACATATACAATTTAGCAAATATATTAAAATAATTAAAATAATACAAAAATTATCTGTAAACAATAAAAATAAATTAAAGCAACACTATATAACTTTTGGCGCTCTAGGTTAATAAACAGAACTGTACGCATCCCGCGGAAGAACATTCTAACCGGAGCTACTTCTCCAAGTTTATGTCTATGGCGATTCACGCAGGAATGTGTTACTCCGCAGCGGTGACGACCCGAACAGGCTACAATAGTCTGAATATAAGCACTTATTATAAGTGTACCGTAGTGATTCGGGATAAGACAAACAGGCGGCTTGGAAGATGAATTCATTATGTACTCGCTCATTATATACATTTTGCAAATTTTGAACACAGAAAAGTTACATAGTGCTGCTTTAATATATAATTAAATTTTGTCCCAATGAGACCTTTGAAGATGCTACACTTGTAAGTGGAACAAAGACCAACACTGCACCACACTGAATGAGGCTTTCTGTCAAAAGCAGAGGCTGCAAGAGCACTTCAAACAAACAATGAGAAATTGTTATGCCACACAGCCTTGGCGAGAAAACAAGACCTTGTTTGACCATTTAAAGTGTTTCAAATTTATGTGGAACCCTAAAAGTGGCTAAATGTGAATCATTTAGTATAATGCAGAACATATATCTGAGTTTTGTGCCCTCAGGTCTGGACCCAGCAGGCCCAATGTTCAAGAGTGCTGATCCATTTGACCGTCTGGATTCATCTGATGCTTTGTTTGTTGAGGCCATACACACTGACTCTGACTGTAAGAGTGAATCAGTCCTTTTAACTTTTTTTTTTTCAAGAACACTCTAATATTGATCTGGGCATGTTTTTTGACAGCTTTATTATCTTGATTTACTATCTAACTGCAAGATTTTGTATAAGTATACCATTGGTGCTATTTTCAGTACAGAAGTACAGATTATTTGTACACAACTGAACTGAATATCTGTGCATTTGCCAGACTTTGGTATATCTATTCCTGTTGGGCATGTGGACTTCTTCTTAAATGGCGGAATGGACCAAGCTGGTTGTGCACGCTCAAGGTTTGCTTCAAGTAAGGGGACAACAAAAGCTGTGACATTAAGCTAAATTAAATGTACCATAGCTTGATGATGAGAATCTGTCCGTTTTTATCTACTTTCCAGTGTATGGTTATGTCATTTGTGACCACATGAGGGCACTGCACGTCTACATGAGCGCCCTGAACAGCTCCTGTTCCCTTATTGGTTTCCCCTGCCCCAGTTATGAGGGCTTCCTGGCAGGAAAATGCGTCACCTGCGAGGGCCCCTTCAATGGCACATGCCCGCAAATAGGTAATGATGAGTAAGCAGAATGTTTTAAAGGAACATCTTTTTAGAAAGTGTTTAAAGAAACATCTTTGTCTGTTTATGAACACACATAATGTAAAAAAAAAAAAAAGGAAAGGTTTTCATATTTACCAAAGTATTTAAAAGTAAAAAGTGAACTTTTTTTCAGAATAATAATTCTGAGGGGTTTTGCATGCTAATCTAATCTTGAATGGTTATGACCTTGATGTTCTAGTTCATTTAGGTGTTCAATCAGGCTTTTCTTTTGTATACATGAATGTCTTACTCCAACTGGACAATGTATCACTTGAGGCTGATTATGTAACAACAGGATAATGTTGTTTCATGTAATGTATGACGCAAGCCTTGTCCAGGTGTGCTCCTTCACTGTCTGTTTTTATATGTGTATGTATTTCAGGCTTGTTAAAAAATAGTGGGATAACAGCTAATCCCCTGCCAAATCAAGAGAAGGCCTATCTCCTGACCACTGCTACGGCTCCTTATTGTGGTGTGTATGATTTTGTGCATATTGTCATTTATCAAAAGTCCACTCTCACAGATAATGTAGGTATTAACCAGTGTTGGGGGTAACACATTACAAGTAATGCGAGTTATGTAATCGGACTACTTTTTTGAAGTAACTAGTAAAGTAATGCGTTACTTTTTAATTTAGAAGGAAATATCAGAGTTGCTTTTTCAAGTAAGTAACTAAAGTTACTTTGTTTCCCATGTATTGACTGACAGCTCTTGTGTTGCCATATTGAGAGAAATCGGGAGTAAGTGCAAAGGCATTGTGTGCGCTGTGTAAACATGATGTTACTGTAGTAGACTAAATGTGAACATGCATTTACTCATCTCACCTGCACAAAAACAGATTCAGTGTTCCTCAACATAAATAAAAACAGTCAAATGCAAACTCAGAATATTACACAAACCTGCAATAATTAAATGTTAACTATAGAAAAACACCATTTATGTATTTAATCTCATTTTATTAACCAGTGTCTTTGCTACTGACCTTCGATGATCCAATTCAACCATACTAAGCAAAAATAACACATTTGTGTTTCATTTTTGTTATTGCTGAATAGTGTGGACTTTTTTTTCTCCTGCATCATATTCTTCATGCAATTTGTTTAGGCCGCGTCCTCTACTGTACAGACGTGAATTTACATTTCCTTCACTTCTGGTGTGAAAGGGCTTTTACTTTTGTAAAAGAAGAAATTTTTTTATATTTTTTTAAAAGCAAGCAAGCCCTGCGCATATTTAAAAAGTAACTCAAAAGTAACAACGCATTCCATAAAAATTGACTTTTTTACTTTAATTAGTTTTTTTAATGAACGTAATTACTTTCTTTTTTTAGGGAGTAATGCAATATTGTAATGCATTGCTTTTAAAAGTAACTTTTCCCAACACTGGTATTAACAGCTTGGTATTAACAGCTTTTTAGTAAGGATGCATCAGAGTGATCAAAAGTGACAGTAAAGTTTTGTAATTTTACATTACAAAAATTCCATTTAAAATAAATGCTGTTGTTTTGAACATTTTATGCATTAAATAATTCTAAAAGACAGTGTAACCGGTTTCTACAAAAAATATTAAAGGGATAGTTCACCTAAATATGAAAAGTCTGTCATTAATTACTCACCCTCATGTCATTCCAAACCTGGACTATATTAATGATGTCCTTACTACCTTTCTGGGCCTTGAACGTGGTAGTTGCCTTGCTGTCTATGCAGGGTCAGAAAGCTCTCGGATTTCATCAAAAATATTTTAATTTGTGATCCGAAGATGAACAAAGGTCTTGGAACGACACAAGGGTGAGTAATTAATGACCAAAAAAAATCATTTTTGGGTTAACTAACACTATAAGCAGCACAACTCTTTTAAACATTGATAATAATAAGAAATGTTTCTTGAGCAACAAATCAAGATATTAGAATGAATTCTGAAGACTGGAGTAACGGCTGCTGAAAACGGTTATTTAAGATTGTAATAATATTTCAAAATGTTACTGTATATTTGGTAAAATAATAATGCAGGTTAGCATAAGAGACTTCTTTAAAAACATTTTTAAAAATTTTGTGTATTACTCTAAGAGTTTATAAATGTGTTGTTAAATGAAAAATACAGCCAAATAATCCCACTCATGCCCTCCTACTCTTTTTCAGCGCATCACATCCTAGTGGAATTGAAGGTTTCCCCTTTAGACAAGACTGCTGATGTTCAGCTCACCCTGATCTCTGTGGGACACCCAGAGACAGAGCTGAAACTCAAACTGTATGTATTATATTTCCAACAAGCCATAGCCTGTGTTCTTTTATTGCATGTTTACTCCTTTAACTGTTTAAATCAGGCATGTGAATATCTTTGTACATATGTATTTCAGAAATACAGATGAATTGGTGCATAAAAAGGTGGCTGCACACCCAGAGCAACTGTGTAAAATTGACTCCGTGCAGATGAAAAACACAGGAGCACGATTCTACAGACAAGGAGATATTCATTTTGAGTATATCTGCATCTCTGAAGTCCCTCGAACCAGGTAAATGCAGCCACAATGTTTGCCTTTAAACTCTTTTTCTCTTTCTGGGTACTCATTACACTATATGTCCCATGTAACACTGCATTTAATAATACTGTATTTCTGTTCAATTTGCAGAGGGCTGGATCCATTATGTGTGAAGAACATTAATATTGGACGGGGAGTGCCATGGTCACACGACTTTGTACAGTTGTGCTAAATTAAAAGAACAACACAAAATCTACTTAAGAGAGCTTGTACGTAAGTCGTAAATTAGTGAGACTCAAGCGAAGGTCACACACTAAAACTTGGGATGGGAGGCATTAAAGCTTGGCGACAAAGACATAAATCGGATACAAGGGGACTGAAATGCTTAAACTCTGTTAGATATATTTATTCAGTTTTAGCACTTATATAATGTACAATATTATTTTTGTGTTCTGTTCCAGAGAGTGTTAGTGAAATATCAGCCAAGAGGAATCAAGTCAGTCATTCAACACTCAGTAGTTCTTTTGTGTGTTGAAAGTATTGGTTCATTATCAATGATTAAAATGTTTGGAGTGGTGCAATACTCAAGGTACTTTTCATTATTTTGGCACTCTTGATTAGCATCTCTAACTGCATAGGGCATTCTTGATATTAAATATTCAAATCTGTTCATTTACAATTAGTGATAAGTCACATTTTGAACCCAGCACTTAACAATTGGCCCCATGAAAATACATTTTCATCAAATGGTCAGTGTACAGTCTCAGAAAATGATGCTGAAGCATGTACTAACTTCCTATTATGATAAAGCACACACTTTTGTAATAAATCTCATTATCTATCTAATATAACTCTGAAGTGCTGTTAAAATTCATTTGTGTTTGAAAATCTAATTTGTTGCCTGTCTCATGTATTCCAAACAGATTTAAGTACTAAGCACATGCCAATACAAATAAAAATAAAACATTTTTATGTGTAATGTGGAATCATATATAACAGTATCTGTTTTGGGAGGTTTGATCTTTTGTCATGTCACTGTCCAAAACAAAAGGACATTTAAAGAATATGTTTACTGTGCGGTGTTAATGTTGTCTTCCTTTGTATGAGGGGAAACAGATTCGATGGTGATTTTGGTGGAGGAATCGTTCAGATGTTATGGTTTTTACACTGCTGAAACCATTCCTACAGCTTTGGGGTGTCAGTAAGGGCCAGTGGGGCACCACCTCTTTGGAATCGAAGTCTTCCTGGATTATCATCCTGTTAGATTTATGGAAAAAGGTGACACATTAAAATGTAAACCAGCCTTCTCCTAAGCATAGAAACATCTATCAAAAAATATCCTAGGATGGAAACACTGAATATAACTCCACTACCATGTACTAAATAAAACTTTATCTCTCACCCAAGGAAGCCTTTTCCTCTTTCCAGAATGCACATGTGTGTTAAATGAGGACATACTTTGTGTTGTGTTTGTTAAAGTTGAAGATACTCTAATTATTACAGAACACACTACACAAATTAATGTAGAAATAATGACTATTAATTGCATTAAATCATGAATGGTATCAATATAGCCCATTAATAATAATCATAATAATAATAATATGCCTACAATGTAAATTAAAGATATTTATTATTATTTTAATTAAAATCTAATTTTAATTACATTTTAAATCAATAGCATTATCAATATAATTATTATTACTAGTACTATAGGCCTACAATATAATGTAAAAACAAAACTCTAAAAAATGTAATGTAAAAAATTAAATATAAATGCATATGGTATTATGTAATATTATTATTACAAGCCTAAAATTAAATCAATCAAATTATATTGATAACACTATTCATATATACAAGTATATAATCAATATAATCATAATGAATTTAATAAAATGACAATAAAGATTTTTACAAGCCTAACATTAAATTATGCAAAAAATTAAATATATAAGTGAACAGTTTTATCAATATAAATCCAAATAAATTTAATAATAATAAATTATAATTAAAGCAGTATTCTTCTAGCATATTGATTTTCAATATAATTATGATACGTATTTAATATTATTATATTAACTGACATCCCTTCCTTGCATATGAATTTATCAAATGGCAGTAAAGTCATAAATATAATCCAGGTCAAAAACAAATATACACTATAACAACTGATCATGCATATTCATCACTCTGCATTCTCTTAATCAGTCATTGTTTGTGCAGTTCAGTGTCCAGTTAGTGCAGTTGTGCCTTTTCATGCAAACCAGCCCCATCTTTACCCACCCACCCATCAATCCTTCCTTGTGTACTTACATTGTGATTTAAGAAGTGTCCCAGTGTGTTAGCGTCAACACCCCAACCTTTACTTCAAATAATCTCTCTCACTCCCATAGTCCATTAGAGAGCCTGTCATATCAGCAAAGTCCTCCAGAACCAAGCTTGTTGAATCCTCACCGGAGGGCATCTCGGTGTCTGAGGGCCAGAGCTGGTGTGGCGGTTTGGGCACAGGGGTCTTTCCCTGGTCCGGATGGACGTTTCTTGCTTCTAAGGCCTGGTTAGACTGGGCTGGATCAATCGGCATGACTGTAGCATCTCCTTGGCTCCCCCTGGGCGGTGAACTAGCACTGCCACCCTCACTGCCCTGTGGCGAGGGGGCGAGAACGTGGTAGAGACTGAGCAGACGGATATCAAGGCGCACACCACTCTTGGCAAACAGCTTGTCATTGAGCGAGTACAGTTTGTCAGCAATGTCACTCCCAAGCATGACTGAGAAAAGTCGGGCAATGTAACGATCCTTAGACAGCAGAAGGTAAAGCCGACGTCTGCGCCAAGAGATGTAACGGCAGTCCGTCTCTGCGGTCAGTGTCACCTGAGGTCAAAAGGGTCATGGGAAGTTTAAGGGGATGCAATATTTCATGGTTGTATGAACACTGAATAATTTTGCTCAATGGCACAGGCTAAAAGAAGTTTCCTAGATGTACCGGATCACATTGGTACTAATTATAAAAACAGTATGTTATCGTACCTGGAAGTTGCCCTCCTCTGTAGAATCAAGAACCATTCTGGAGAATCAAGAAACTGGTGCGGGAAGATATAATGGAGGAACTGACCTTCTAAGGACACTCTAATCCTGTAAAAGCAAAAGATCTGGTTTTAAACACAAATGCTAAGTCCTTGTACCTTTTGTATTCTTGTTCGTTTAATATGGATTTGAAAAACATTTGTAACATTTTCAAGAAGCATGAAATGAAAATTCACTCTAAATGCACAGTATTTAGAGTGAAATACATTACAATACAGAAAAAAGATCGGTCGCTACTTCAGTTTTATCGCAAAATGTAATGACTAAAAATGTAATACGGTGTAACCATCAAGTAAAAAGGAAGAAAAAAAAAACATTTTAACCTTAAATACATATGAGTGTACACATCTTAAAATAAAATTAAAAAAAAAGAAGTTTAACATATTTTAAATCATTCAAACATAAATTAATCATTCAAAAAAATATATATATAATAATGTTTTTGGGAAGTTTCACCACATGACATTTCACAACCTAACCTATCCTTAAAAAGGTCAAATAATCTTACATTTTAAGAGACTTGTTGACCTTGACACAGTCATGAGGTCTGCAGGGGTCCATTTCCTAAGTAATATTTTTTTTCTTTGCAACAAGATTTGGCACACAAAAGTGTTTAATTAAGCAGCGGAGAAGTTTTATTAAAATATTTTATATATAAAAATAAAATGCCTTATTTATTATGGCTTACAACTACCATTGTAATTTTAATGGACTGTATGTATTAATCACATTTGTACTTTTTTTTTTTTAATTAATCAAAAAACATTGACCCACAAAATATTTTTTTCCTGTTAATTATAGAATGTTGCCTTAGTATTGTGAGCTACTGCAAACATTAAATATGTTACGGGGCTGACAAGACTTGAGACGTGCGGATCCATGTGCAAGCTATTTATTAGCAGAAGACAGAGACGTGGTCTTAGAACAGGCATGGGTCAGAGAATGGCAGACAGGTATAAAGGCGGGCAAGACACAAGAAGAAACCTAAGGCTAGAGGAGGTCAACAATCGGCAAACAGAATCAAAGGGGCGAGACTAGAGGGATAAGTCCAGGTACAAGGCAAGGTCCAGGCAGGGGCAAACAGTATCAAAATGAGAGGAGGAGCAAATAGGGCATAGGGCAAATGAGAGGAGGAATCCGAGAGACACAGGCGAAGATCAAGAAACGAGAACACAGACAAGGCAAGACTGCTTTGGAAACAGGAAACAGGCTGCAAACAGGCTGCATAGTGTAGCTATCGCTAGGGGAGTGATAAACACTAAACAATACTCGGCAGAGGGAAGGGATCAGAGTGAGTGTTAAATAGGGAGTGAGTCATATGAAACAGCTGTGTGCAGTCAGTGCTGTGTGCAATCAGTGCAATAAATGATGGGATATGTAGTCCGGGGTGATATGCAACAGGGTGTAGTGCGAGAGTCAATTAAAATGGAAAGGGTGACCTCTGATGGCTAGCAGACGGAAGTTCATGGACCGGATTCGTGACAGAGCCCCCCCAAGGAGCGGCTTCCAGACGCTCAAAACACTTTACGATTCCGGAGGGCGGTGGAGTGGAGGCGGAACAGGGAGAGGGATGGAGGGCCAGGTCCACCTGGAAGTGGAGAGACCGGGAACTGAGGCAGAACCAGCGGAGTAGAGAGCCAGGGCGAAGCCGGCCCTACAGGTGGAGCAGTGAACCACCAGAGCCAGACAGCAGACCACCACGGCGGAGCAGAGGACCACCAGAGCCAGACAGTAGACCACCATGGCGGGGCAGAAGACCACCAGAGCCAGACAGACCACCACGGCAGAGCGGAGGACCACCACGGCGGAGCAGAGGACCACCAGAGCCAGACAGTAGACCACCATGGCGGGGCAGAAGACCACCAGAGCCAGACAGACCACCACGGCAGAGCGGAGGACCACCACGGCGGAGCAGAGGACCACCAGAGCCAGACAGTAGACCACCATGGCGGGGCAGAAGACCACCAGAGCCAGACAGACCACCACGGCAGAGCGGAGGACCACCACGGCGGAGCAGAGGACCACCAGAGCCAGACAGACCACCACGGCGGAGCAGAAGGAACAGGGAACCCCCCCGGTGAACCACACCGATCAGGACACCATGGCAAAGACTGTAATAATGAAAAAGCAGAGACAGACAACACAGACAGAACATTGGGGTTGACAGATAAGGCTAGGTGTTCAGAGGCAGCCTCCTTGGCTGGGTCGGGACAGGACAAAAGTTCACAAACGACCTCTTTGGCAGACACAAAGCATTCACAAACGGCCTCCATAGCCGTGACAGGACAGGATGAGGATTCCCTGACGGCCTCCATAGCCATGACAGGATGAGCAGGGAGTTCGCAAACGGCCTCTATAGCTGTGACAGGACGAGCAGAGAGTTCGCAAACGGCCTCTATAGCGGTGACAGGACGAACAGGGAGTTCGCAAACGGCCTCTATAGCTGTGACAGGATGAGCAGGGAGTTCGCAAACGGCCTCTATAGCTGTGACAGGATGAGCAGGGAGATCGCAAACGACCTCTATAACTGTGACAGGACAAGTAGAGAGTTCATAGACGGCCTCCTTGGCCAAAACAGAACAGGCTGAGAGTTCATAGGCGGCCTCCTTGGCCGGAACAGGACGGGCAGAGAGTTCATAGATGGCCTCCTTGGCCGGAAGAGAACAGGCAGAGAATCCTTAGCCGGAACAGGACAGGCAGAAAGTGCGTTGCTGGGCGCCACCACCACGCAAGGAACTGAGGCAAGTGTCGCCATCTCGGGAGGTTCTGCAGCCTGTGCCGCCACCTCTGAAGAGACTACAGTGGACACCATGGCCTCTGGGAGCACAGCAGTGGACACCGCTACCTCGGGAGGTTCTGCAGCGTAAGCCGCCACCTCTGGAGATGTTGTAGCCGGTGCCGCTGCCTCTAGCAAATCGGCGGAGGAGTACGCGGCCCAGATACACAACAAAGCAACCCCCCATATGGGAAGTGCTGCAGACAGGGGAATGAGTTCATGAATAGAAGGGTTAGAGTGAGTGGGTTTGGGGATACCAGCGGTGCGTGCAGACACCAGCGGTGCATCCCTCACACTGGATACCAGACTGGGATACCGAAGGGCTGACCTTGAGAATCTGGGTGTGACAGACAGGACTTGACTTGACTCATGACGATCAGTTGTGACTTGACTTGACTCGACTCATGACGATCAGTTGTGACTTGACTTGACGCATGACGATCAGCTGTGACTTGACCAGACTCATGAATATCAACTGTGACTAGACTAGACTCATGACTATCAGCTGTGACTTGACTAGATGCTGCTGTGTCCGCCATCTTGTGAGCGTGCTCCGCTGTCGCCGCCATTTTGTGAGCGTGCTCCGCTGTCGCCGCCATTTTGTGAGCGTGCTCCGCTGTCGCCGCCATTTTGTGAGCGTGCTCTGGTACAGCCACCATTTCAGTCACAGACATTGTGTTGCGTTCTTCCTCCGTGACACCCACAGTAAACAAAGATCCAACAGTCAACAAAGCATAATCCATAAACTGAGCGAGTGAGGAACGTGGACCCTCGCGTCTAAGCTTAGACCTAAGAGCTTGGTTAAAGCCATCGCAGAAAAACTCTATCAATACACAGTCTGGTAAATCAGAATAGTGAGCGATGGCTAAACTCTCGAGTATAGTTCTCCAATGATTGTGTGCCCGGTTTAAGGGCTAATAAAATTCTTGCTGTGTCCATACCTGGCCAATGTCCACTTGAACAGCTGCTGGATCCTTGTGTGGCTGAGTATTCTGTTACGGGGCTGACAAGACTTGAGACGTGCAGATCCATGTGCAAGCTATTTATTAGCAGAAGACAGAGACGTGGTCATCAGTGCTGTGTGCAATCAGTGCAATGAATGATGGGATATGTAGTCCAGGGTGATATGCAACAGGGTGTAGTGCGAGAGTCAATGAAAATGGAAAGGGTGACCTCTGAAGGCTAGCAGACGGAAGTTCATGGACCGGATTCGTGACAAAATACACCTTCAGGAAAATAAGCAAATATTTAGTGTGAGTTTTACAGTAATAATAGTTTTAAAACTACTAGTTCAAGATCAATCACTAATCCGGAGAACTGTATGAGAGTCTAAACATTCTGTTTCTCACCTGCCAGAAATAAGAAAAGACAGCTGATCAATGGGTGTCTTCCCCTCGACAGCGTACGTCTCCTCAGCCGCTAGAGAGAGCGCTTTGTTCTCGCTGGCAGCCGTAATCTCCTTAAACACCTGCACAGGTACATCCAGAGGCAGATAGACCGCTGTGTAAAGCGCAGAAAGCTCCTCGTTAGCTAAACCGTCCTGCATCAGCCGAAAAATCAGATGACACACCTGGGCCAAACACTGCAGCATCACCAGCAAGTTCCAGAGGAAAACATCAAAATGTATAAGGTAATTATAAGCAGGAATAGTGAAATAAGCTAAATAAGTAATCTGTTCTTGTGTTTGTGTCAGGGACAAACTATAGGGACCAAACTATAGGAGAAAATGCAAATTATGAATTGATTTTGCTGGGTTCACACCAGGTGTAGGGGAGCGCGGGGCACAAAGTAACGCAGGGTAAATTGTAACACACGTGGTTTAAATATTTCCACACATGCTAGCATAAACTAATTTACAGCATTTACTAGTTACCAAATCAACATTACATTATATAGAGAAAAAAAGTGCTCCAAAATTCAAAAGCTTTTTGAAAATATCGCTGAACATATATTTCTGGCTTAAGTAAAATTTTCATTAAGTTTTTATGACTCATTTAAAATGAGACAAATCTGCTATTATTTTAATCTCCACTCTGTTATTTATCAGTTTAGATTGTGTTTTAATGCTTCGCTAACTATCAGAAGACTATTTAAATTCCAGTTGCGCAGATGGGGTATGTTGTAACACTGCATTACAATGTGCCTTGCCGTGCTATTCTATGACATTAGCGATGTAATTCAGACTATTTACTTTAAAACATTTTAATGATATTGACGAGAAACAGGTGAATAAATACTGACAGTCAATGTTTAATGTTAAGAAATTATTATTTCAAGACATGTAAAGCATTTTTGCTCGTTTATGTGGGCCGTCCCAAGCATGGTTACAATGTGTTCATTGTCAAACTCAAAAATAAAGATTATTTTTAATTCTTAAAAAACGCCATTATTATATTTGAAATAAATAATTATTTTATTTTATTGACAAAATATTTTAGTTTGTCTTGTATATTTTTTTCATACGATCAGATAACATTTTAAGCTGTCATATGGTCATGTTACAATGTACCCCACCTATGGGGCATGATGTCACATTTCACTTCCCATTTTTGAGGGTAAATACAGAAAAACGTATACACTGTAATTATGAAACAAAGCGACATATTTGTACTAGACAAGTGTGAAATTACTGTGGATAAAAAAATTATACTCTGAACCCCATGTGGATTTACACAATTTGAGAAAGTCAAAAAGTGTTACTTCGTGCCCCGCTCTCCCCTCGATACAGAATAAAAGCGCTTCTGCGGGTAGACCTCAGATTAGAGTGTGCTGGGAGCAGCAGCTCTATTTTAGGCCTGCATAGTTAAGTGCAGCTGTCACCAGCCCAACGCTGGTACAGGGCATTCGAAAGCCAACCGAGTAGGAAGCTTGAAGGGACAGTCTGTTTGTTCAAAACTGCTTGGCCTGCAGTGTGTCAACAGACACTACTTCATAAATAATTTAATATGTGATAAAAATAAGTAAATCAAGCATGTGATACATGTTGATTAGACTGAATAATTTAAAGTAGGTTGTAAAAAGAGATAGCCAGCCTTGTTATAAGAATTAGGGTTGGAACGGTTCGCGGAAAAAAATCGAACCGTACGGTTCTCCACACACGGTTCGGCAAGCGCTAGGACCGCGGTTCAACTTAAATCTGACAACACATCTGTAATATGGTTTGCTATAAATGACACGTAAAACAAACAGGGCTCGGCTAATATGTTTCTGTTGATGGATGCGCATTCTGGCTTCCCAATACATTACAACAACAGCGATGAAAAAAACCGTGGACAAACCATTCACTCTTGTTCAATGCGAATGCCGTATGCTGGAATATGAGCATTTATTCCGTCATCACCCGGGTTTTTTATTTCATATAAAATGCCCAGAAGTTTCAAACATTATTTTTAATATCACAAACAGGAAATTACTCGCATAATACAATGAAACGAATAACACAACTAAATTACACAATATTAATGTTTCTAAAATGCTTAATATGTCACATTATAAAATGCATACATACATAAAGTATGACGTATCATGTGTACTAAAAGCAAATTACCCCTTAAAAACCGTAAGGTGGCGCTACTCTGTTTAAAAAAATGTAAGCTCCTCCCCTCACTTCCGGTTCTGTGGCTGTGGTTCTGAAACTGCTGGTGCTGCGGGGCTGCAGCTGGATACTATTGGCTTCAAAAGCCTCTTCGGCACATCCCTACCTGTATCACATGAAAGCCCGCCTTCTGAAATACGAAATGTGCTGTGATTGGTGAGCTGGGCCAGTGCGTGTTGTGATTGGTGAGCTGGGCCAGTCTGTGCTGTGATTGGTTAGCTGGGCCAGTGTGTGTTGTGATTGGTTAGCTGGGCCAGTCTGTCCTGTGATTG
>NW_015505207.1:657220-667931 GCF_001515645.1 Sinocyclocheilus grahami | reverse complement strand
CTTACCCTATGCAGTCTGAGCCGGAAAGAGACTTAATAATATTAACCAACTCTTTATTACCTTTGTTACAACATTCAGTGTTATGGAAAATAACCATCATGACAGAAATTCACACATTTAGAATCTGTAAGAATTAAAAAGCTACAATTTGAGACCAGAAATGCATCACGTAACTGTAAGAGTAAATAATAATTATAATAATGATGATAATAATAATAATAATAATAATAATAACTATGCACCCGTTTGTAAGGAAGCTTGTAAATGAACTAATTTCTCTATCCAATGCTGTCACGTCACGTGACAAAAGAACGAACGATTCGAAAGACTCGAGAGATGAACTAATCAATTCTTAATCAGAATGTGCTGCGTGTGTGGTCTTTATTAAAAACTGGTTTGACAAAGGTGTAATTTTTGTTTTAGATTTGTTAAAAAAGGATGGTAACTTCTATTCCTATTCTGAATTTTCAGAAATCTTTGAAGTGGATACCTCACCTAGAGTGTATGAATGGGTTATTAATTCTATTTCACCTTTACCAGCACGGAGTGGCTCTTCTAGGGGGCTTTCTTTACATTGTGGGAGGTCAGAGCACTTACGACACCAAGGGTAAGACAGCTGTGGACAGCGCGTACAGGTATGATCCTCGCTTTGACCGCTGGTTGCAGGTGGCCTCTCTGAATGAGAAGAGGACGTTCTTCCATCTGAGCGCTCTTAAGGGGAAGCTGTATGCTGTTGGAGGGAGAAATGCCACTGGGGAGATTGGTAAGAACATGTTTGACCAACTACGCTGTACAAAATGTTCTGTCCTGTCTTAAAATATTGTGGAAAAACAGAAAACTTTCTGTTGTTCAGATTCGGTGGAGTGCTAAAACTTGAACAAGAATGAGTGGACTTTTGTTGCACCGATGAGTGAACCTCACTATGGACACGCTGGCACAGTACATGGAGGTCTGATGTATGTGTCAGATGAGTGTCCACCCTGATGTGAGATCAATGTGAAAAGGACATGCATATTATATGTAGTTAATATGCATCTGTCCCACATAATGAGAAGAGAATCTGTATAATTAAATGTGGCTCACAAAGCACGTGGCCTTAATCCAGCACAGTTCTCTGCGTGAGTCTAATGAATGCAGTGCACAATAATTATTTTATTACTCTTAAAATAGAAGAAGAAAACACTTTTTGGACGTCTCTTAACAACTTTACAACATTCACCTAATGGTGAAGTTCCCAGAACTAGAATCAAAAGTAACATGAAACAGATAACTAGGAAACAGAGCTGCTTCAAGCTGAACTGGGTCACTCATCTGAGGTTAGACCTCAGCCTAAAAAGGGCACTGCAGACTTGTTGTGAAACCATGAGAATGTCCGTGCTTGAAGAATCACAAAGTATTCAATAAACATTATTGAAAATAATGAAATTTAAAGGTGAAAAATTAATTTGTGGTAATGGGAAGATAAAAATTATAATATAAAGCCCCTTTGGGGTAAAATGTAATAATAATATATGATACATTTAATTGTCGTAAATACAGTTATATTACTCTTAAAAATTAAATTATTTTTTTACATTAAATGCTAACTATAAAATTACACTTTTCCAAGCTGCCAATATTCATCCATTTTTACCTCCAAAAAGTTAAAATTATCGGTAACACTTCAGTAAAGGAACCAATTCTCACTTTTACCACGACTGAGGTGCCCTTGAGCAAGGCACCGAACCCCCAACTGCTCCCCGGGCGCCACAGCATAAATGGCTGCCCACTGCTCCAGGTGTGTGTTCACGGTGTGTGTGTTCACTGCTGTGTGTGTGCACTTTGGATGGGATAAATGCAGAGTACTAATTCCGAGTATGGGTCACCATACTTGGCCACATGTCACGTCACTGTCACTTTCACTTTACCTAGTTGCTTATTAGTATGACTATTATTAACATGTTGGCTGTTTATTAGTACTCATAAAGCACATATTCTGCATGACCATATTCTACATCCCTAATCCTACCCAATACCTAAACTAAATAACCACCTTACTATTAATAAGCCTCAAATTAGGAGTTTGAGGCAAAAGTCGTAGTTATGGTTTGTTAATAGCGAGAATTGGACCTTAAAACAAAAGTGTGAACAAATTATAATTTCCAACACAGATGCTATTAAACACAAAACATCATGTGGTGGGACTTTTTTCAGACTTCTCCTGTGATTTATACATTGTCGGTGGATTGTTGAGTTCTGTGTAAGTTTTGGCCTCACAGTATAAGAACAAGTTAAAGGTCCCATACTTCATCTTCGTAACCGCATTTTTTCTGCAGACATGTTTGTTTCTGCAAGAATAAAGAATAAGCTTGCTCTAAAACTTGCATTCGCTCTTTATACAATTAGGCGGTATCACAAGAGATGCTTTCCAGAAAGAGCTGCTGTGTTACAACCCCGATAGAGATGTGTGGAGCAGACGAGCAAATATGATGGAGCTTCGTGGTCTTCACTGCATGTGCACCGTGGGCGACCGCCTTTATGTCATGGGTGGAAACCACTTCCGGGGGACAAATGACTATGATGATGTGCTAAGCTGTGAATTCTACAGCCCTGCAACTGACCAGTGGACAGTGGTGGCTCCGATGCCCAAGGGTCAGAGCGATGTGGGGGTGGCTGTCTTTAAGGACCGCATCTATGTGGTGGGTGGTTACTCCTGGAACAGCAGATGTATGGTGGATATCGTACAGTGTTATGACCCTGAGAAGGATGAGTGGGAGAAGGTCTTCAGTGTCCTGGAGCCTCTCGGAGGCATACGGGCCTGCACTATGACAGTTCATTGCCCAAAAAGTTCAACAGATGAGGCTGAAATACAAGAGTGTCCTCTTTTAACATCCAAAAGCTGAACATATGGTTTAAAATTGCTATTGGCCTTTAAATGTGACATGCTGAAATTAGCTTCACATTGCCAGTGATGTGTATTGTAAAAAAAAAAAGGTTGAATGATTTGATTACTGTACATACCACTTTATTCAAATCTGAGCTGGGGTAAGGGAAAATAATTTGCCTTTATTTGTTTAAATGTGCATGACTTTGTTTAAATGCTGTTCTCTTTCAATGCCTGACGGCCACAGTGCTTAATTTTGCATCTCTAAATTATTCTCTTTTATGTGTAACTTGCTTACTTTGCTTTTATATGCTTATGCTTTTATTATTATTAAAAATAATCTTTTATTTTTTAATGAATTCATTTGTGTTTGGTATCTTTTATGTACATTTCTTAACATAAAATGTCTACTGATTGCATTCAAGCAAAAATAAATAAATAACTAATATTAATTAATATTGCATTTCTTTATTTCTTTCTTTACTTTTCAGTTAAGGGCTAGATAATACACTGTACACATACATAGGATCATGTGACACAGAAAACATTTGTAATTTTGTATTTAACAATATTACTGTTTGTACTGTAATTTCTTCATGGGCTTTTTTTATTCCTTTTTTATTCAGGTAGGACAGTTGAGAGAGGACAGGAAAGCATTAGGTAGAGAGAGGGGGTCAGGATCGGCATAGGACCTCAATTCGGGAAGCGAAACTCGCTGACAATATTTATTTTTTGCATTTTAGCCTTTTATTATGATAGGCCAGATCAGAGCTGACAGGAAGCAAAGTGGGAGAGAGACAGGGGTGAGACCGGGAAAGTAGGTCAGTAGGGTCGACGTGATTTTGCCAAGTAAGACATGTTCCTAGATCAACATTACGGTCCAAAAATATCGATTTAACCCAATCCCAATCCCTACCCCTAAACCTAACCATAATTTATTCCTACAATTAGTGTGAAATGATAGCTGATTAACAAGGGTATAAGCACCTAACCCTGATCATAAGCCTAAAACAGATATTTCCTGAAAAGTTATCCCTCAATTCTGATTGGTTGGTTGGAATGTTGATAAACGGTGAACATCCATGTTGATCCTGGAACATGTTGTACTTGGTGAAATCACGTTCACCGTTTATCAACTCCCATCCCCAGCCCATGGCATTGAGGCTGTCCTTGGCAATAGGGTTTAAAAATGCACCACCATCTCTAAAGGCACATCACATCACTGTGGTTTCCAGACTGCCCTCTGGAACGATTTCATCAAAGCGGCATTTACTACACAGAGCCGTAGTTCAACGTGTAGCCGCTCCATCTGAACGCACGTGCTGGAGATTTACTACTAATCACAGGAGCGGCTTTACTGACGAGATGCGCATGAAAATCGCATTCGATTTTTTGCACAGCCCTATATAATACAAAGTGTTATCCAGGAGTGAAGTGCTGGTGGCACTTGCCATGACTCTGTCAGGAGATGTGTGTGTTGTGACAGGAGCCTGCGGGTTTCTGGGAGAAAAGCTGGTCAGGCTGTTGCTGGAAGAGGAGAAGCTTTCTGAGATCCGACTGCTGGATAGAAACATCCAGTCTGAGCTAATACTGTCTCTTGATGGTAAGTGATACTTCCCTTACAGCATTTCTCATCTCGTATTTCTCCTATTTGCGGGATTCTGTTGGTCATATTTTGTATAGTCTTCCTGTTTTGCACCTGAAAACCGCATTTGCTTGTGAATATTAAGACTAGAGACAATGTAAACCGTTCGGATGCCATTATCACGTGTGTGTGTGGTTTTATTTTTTTACTACTTTTTAAGCAACAAACTGAGGCTTTTGTCAATGTTTCTCTGTTTGTGTCCTCAGATTGCAAGGGAGAAACTAAAGTGAGTGTTTTTGAGGGGGATATCAGGGACTGTGAGCTACTGAGAAGAGCCTGTAAAGGAGCAGCACTTGTTTTCCACACTGTATCTCTCATCGATGTCATTGGAGCAGTTGAATACAGTGAATTATATGGAGTTAATGTCAAAGGTGAGTGTTCTGTGCTGGTCATTAGCACATGGTAACAAGACTCAATCAAAAGACTGAATCTCTTAACTTATGGAATTCTGTAATGCAGTTTTTTTTTTTTTTTTTTTAATGGACTAAAAATACATTGTGGACCTTGGCGTCTAATAGGTTGGGAACTACTGATTTACTTAGCACATCAAATTCAACTTTGATCAAAATATGCCAACACTACACAATATAGTAATCTGAGACAATTAAATTGTTTTTCCATTACAGGAACACAGCTGCTGCTCGAGACCTGCATCCAAGAAAACGTGGCCTCCTTCATTTACACTAGCAGCATTGAGGTGGCTGGTCCCAATCCCCACGGTGATCCAATAATTAATGGCGATGAGGACACCCCTTACTCCTCCTGTCTTAAGTTTAGCTACAGCAAAACCAAGCAGGAGGCTGAACAGATTTGCCTTCAGGCCAATGGAGAGCTGCTCCGTAATGGAAATCATCTGGCTACCTGTGCACTGAGGCCCATGTACATCTATGGACCAGGCTGTCGATTTACTTTAGGCCACATGAGGGATGGACTCCGCAATGGAAATGTGCTGCTGAGAACATCACGACGTGAGGCGAAAGTGAATCCTGTATATGTGGGAAACGCAGCCCTGGCACATATGCAAGCAGGTCGGGCTCTCAAAGATTCCCAGAAAAGGGCTGTGGTGGCTGGAAACTTCTATTACATCTCAGACGACACGCCTCCTGTAAGCTACTCAGACTTTTACTATGCTGTTCTTTCACCATTAGGCTTTGGGATACAAGAGCGGCCCATTCTGCCCTTCTCACTTCTGTATCTTCTGTCGTTCCTCATGGAATTACTGCACATTGTGCTCCGACCCTTCCTGAAGTTCACTCCTCCCTTAAACGGGCAGCTACTGACCATGTTAAACACACCCTTTAGTTTCTCGTATCAACAGGCCCACAGGGATTTTGGATATAGCCCTCGCTATGACTGGGAAGAGGCACGTAAGTGCACCAGTGACTGGTTAGCATCTGTCTTACCCACAGAGAGACAATGAATCAACTTGACATAAATTAACAGCATGTTTAAAAACGGTCATGTTCTGCATGATGTTTTATTTTAAACTTTTCTAATTAGATCCGTGTGTGTGTGTGTGTTAGTTTGGCCATTTACAGCTCTTTGGGAATGTGTTTGAAAACTCCAAATGAGGCGAGGTTGGTGAAACTGGTTAGCATCTCCCTGAGGAGGGAGGGGACCATTTGACATTTAGCACCCATATAATTGTAACGTCTGGGACCAGGGCTGTAATTTATATGCAAATGTCAAAAGCTAAAAGGGGTCTCTTAAGCCATAAACATCCAACGCTCATGCATGATTCTACGCAGACGCTACACATGGTATTAGAAAACAATTGCTGTCTAATGTTTGGTGAATAATGCTTGTTTTATGGTCTATGGTTAAAATTACTGAATATTGTTTACACATCTCCCAAATAAAAATATCCATATGAAGTAGTACTAGCTGCTGTCACTTTCATACCAAATGTTAATTAATTAGGCCTATTGGTTATTGTTAATGTTAACAACAAAAGGCAAAATCACTCACCGCTCTTGACTGAACTTTAATTTTAAGAATTAATCGGTTTAATTTACAGTGAATTTACTGTTTTTAGTTTATTCCATTTCTGTACCTGAACGTTTTCCACCAAAGCGGTTTCTAAAACTAAATTTAGGTCTTAAGTTTAATTTATAATACTGGCTAAGCAAATTACAATGTACTTAACATTCTGGCGTTCAGTTATGTGATTTATGTAGCCTAACTTGTGTTCTCTGCATGAAGTAACGTCTGGCACAGTCACAGCCTGTGCTTATTAGAAAGCAAACAAATAGCATTAATAATTTTCCTTAGCATATGCTATGATAAATCTGAACATTTGTGTAAAATAATGGAGCATTAGGTCATGAATATTGCCTTAAAAGTCATTAATTTATTCATTGAACATACCCTGCATTTAATGAGGGAATGCCTAAGATATAGGAGTTGGCCTACCACACAAACTAGAGTCCTGTTTTTCCGAATATCTGCACAATGGCAAATGTACAATAAACACGGACACAAAATTCTGTTTTGCCTCATCAATGCGTCTCTGAGCAACACAGTGTTCGGTTTCTCAGCATTACACGGACCAGTAAATGGTTCAAACAGGCTATAATACAGTCATTTGCTAAGTTAAATGAATTAGCGTTTTAAACAAATCATTAAGACAGTCACTTGCTGCCACCTACTGGTGGTTGTAGTTTCATATTTGAAAAAGTAGCTAGTTTCATTTTTGCAATTTAATATTTCTACATTAAAATGTTGTATTAGACTTAACATAACTTGTGCAAAATCCATCTATGGATTTTGTTTATAGGGATTTCATTTTATTGTTAATAGCCAACATGTTTTTTTAATTCAGATTGAATTTATTAAATTTAAGAATCTGACATAAAAAGACACCGATATGACAATACATTTTCATAATACATCTCTTTGGTTTTTTCTGCTCCGTGTTATTTCAGGGTTTTGATTTCTCAACTGAGAGATCACATCTTGTTTATTGTATTAAAGTGACTATTTAATATCACATCTAAACTTTGACGAGGCTAGACATGTTGCCTATTAATTGTATACAGTATATGAACCTGAAAGCATAATTACATTTTTGTGCATTTTGTGTTACTCCATAATAATGTTCTAGTTGAGAGCATTTGTAGTATAGGTATGGGGCCCAAACATAACCTCAAGCCCAGGGGCCCCCGGCCCAGTAAGTCCTGCCCTTTGATCCCGCCTCACTCTGGTACTCCTCCTCAGCCTGATCCAGCTCGTATGGTATTTTGCAAAGTGGAGGAAAGTGGAGAGCGGGCCACCTCCAGAAGCTCTTCCTCTTTTTCTCCTCTCTCCCTGCCTCCTTTCTCCTTCCATCCCCCAACAGGCATCTCATACAGACGACGACTCGACGAGGATGGTTCTCCTCAATGATGGTGGTGTATTAGTACACAGTGTTCGTGAATTGTGTACTACACACTCCATATCAGTCGCTTGTTTGTTATATTGCCCCATGATATGACCTTCACTCCCTAAAATCTGAAAACTCCTAAACTTCAGGCTACCAGATTTTTTTCCAAGTATTTAAATACTGTAATAAGCGGCACGTTCTAACTGTCACATAATTCTAAAAATACAAATATTAAATTTTGCTTGAAGTACCAAAAAAAACCTCACGGACTTGTGACGTAATAGAGGTGCTGACGTGAATAAAGGCCCGTTCACAGTTCACACCACGCAACTATAAAGATAATGATAAAGATATAGTTCTAAAAATCGTTCTCAGTATTAAAGAATAGCAGAGTCCACACCACAGCTATAACGACAAAGGCACAGAGAAACGATATTGTTGGAATCACTTTCAGAACTATTTTTTTCAGCTGATGAACGATAGAAACATCGACACCCAATCAGAATCAATCCTGCTGTCTCGAGCTCGAGAATTTAAAGCGGCAGACGAGCATGGCAGCATGCGCTCGTTCGCTGGTGTGGACGCTAATCTTTATAGTTATCGTTCTTGGTATATTTATATTGTATAAATATAGTCGCGACAGGGTACTTTAAGTTTTGGACATGTTAAAACGACAAAGAAACGAATGAATGAGAAAAAGAGCTGAAAACGGCTCGATATTAAATTAATGAGTTAAGCTCAAAAAGCCGCTAAAAGAGCAGCCATCTTTTCCGTCCTGGCACGTAGGCCTATTCACGTAAACATATCAATATCATTGTAGCGAAGAGCTACCTGAATTATTAGGGCTAGTAAAGTATCGTAGTGAACCAGGTGTGTCGGTCGCTAATCTTTATAGTTATCGTTCTTGGTATATTTATATTGTATAAATATAGTCGCGACAGGGTACTTTAAGTTTTGGACATGTTAAAACGACAAAGAAACGAATGAATGAGAAAAAGAGCTGAAAACGGCTCGATATTAAATTAATGAGTTAAGCTCAACAAGCCGCTAAAAGAGCAGCCATCTTTTCCGTCCTGGCACGTAGGCCTATTCACGTAAACAAGGACCACTTTTTGTAGCGAAGAGCTACCTGAATTATTAGGGCTAGTAAGGTATCGTAGTGAACCAGGTGTGTCGGTCAGAACACACAGAGGGGAGCATAGCCGCGGGAACGTATTTTGAGCTGGGGGGCTGACAAATAAAACGGGGGTGGGGGGTCACGTGACAAGATCCAAAGTGCAACTTTTGATAAAACTTTCATTTATTCGTTTAATAGCCTACAAGTGAGTGTCTTTGTTGCTGGGTTTTCATTAAAAAACAACAATGAACCACAAACTAAGCATTCGTTTTAAATAAGGGAAAATACCTTATTTATTTGGGTTACAACCGCTATATCCATCTTATTCATTTGGTCAATGCAAGGTAGATGTTTAATATATGCGAATTTGCCTTTGTACTATTTTATGGCTGATGTGGTTTAATTAATAAGATAATAAACCACAAACTACGAACGTTGTAAGGTAGCCTGAGGGGAAATCCATATAGGCTATTTATTTGTGTTAAACGCTAGTAAAACATGGGCTATCCTTATTTATTTTGTTAATAAAAGTTCAAAGTTTAATGTTTTTTGTTGTTGTTGTTGTTTTCGATTAATAATAATGAGCCATAAGCATGCATTTAAAGTAAGTGGAAATCCAAAAACCTTACATTTATTTGTGATACAACGCGGGTACATCAGTCTTATTCTGTGGCGTAGCAAGTCAGCCCTGGGCCCACATGCAAAAAATGTGTACGCCCACCCCCCTAAATGTTATGGGCTCCAACTCGGTTAACTTAACTTAGGCCCTATTGTTGATTTTTCGGAAGTAAATAAAGTTACGTGAATCGTGACTATTCACAAGCTGTTTTCTTTAGGGTAAGCTATAGGCTAATGCTTGGAAATGTTGTTTAAAGTTTTCAAGTCCATTCATTATTTGTAGCATGCAAGCCACTCAATAATCGCAGCTTTGCGCTTTGTTACTACAAAGTCTAAGCCTTCTGTCAATTTTATGATAAAATACAAACAACAAAAGTCTTTTTACGCTCTTTAATTTGTAGTGTGAATTTGCCTCAGTTCAAGCTGCATATTAATCAATTATATTTTCTTCTTTAATATTTGCAGCACGATGTGAATGCATGTTGAAAAAAATCTGAACAACTTAATACAAACGAATCGATCAATCAGAGTTTTTAAAAAAGTCAAAAGAATGATGGATGCCACAGACTTTTTTTTTTTTTTGGAGGAGTAAAACTAATGTTTTCTGAGTTGATGCTGACTATCCATCCTCATTGGACGTGCCTTTAGAGAGAAATGCATCTTTACGGATTACAAAATGAAAGAGTTTTTGTTTTCGATTTGAATTATTTCATTTTAAAATAGTAAATTTAAACTCTTTTCTGGGAGCGTCCAAGGCTTTTTCGCGCTGATGGCCTGCACCCCAGCAGAGTCGGAGCGGAACTCATGTCTGACAACATCTCCAGGATGCTTATGACTAAGTCAAATCTCAAATAACTGCCCTGATGACTTGTGTTCTACCCGCTTAAATTATAGAAGTACTTGCGCTGTACAATCTATAAAGACTGTGTCTGTTCCCCGAATAGTGAGGTCAAAATATACATTTAATGTAGGATCTAGAAAAAATCTGATCGTGATTAAACCAGAAAAATTTTAAATAAATGAACAAAAACTATTTTTAAAGTTTTGGCTCCTAAACATTAGATCACTCTCACCCAAAGCAGTTATTGTAAATGAAATGATCACAGA
>NW_015505207.1:654111-656991 GCF_001515645.1 Sinocyclocheilus grahami | reverse complement strand
GATATTAACTATATGGCTCCGCGTTATCGTCAGGGCAGAACTATTGTTCCAGCCACCAAAGACAGATTCACAAATAACCTGCCTGATTTATCTCAACTGCTCTGTGTACCAATAAGTACACATGAACTAGACGAAATGACAAGCAACATGGGCACTATCTTCTCTAATACATTAGAAGCTGTTGTCCCCATCAAATTGAAAAAGGTTAGAGAAAAACGTACTGCGCCATGGTACAAAAGTAATATCCATTCTCTCAAGAAAAAAACTCGTAGTCTTGAGAGCAACTGGAGAAAAACTAACTTGGAAGTTTTTAGAATTCCATGGAAAAACAGTATGTCCAGCTATAGACAGGCTCTAAAAGCTGCCAGGGCCGAGCATATCCACAAGCTAATTATGTCTCTATTTGTTTCTCTGTTTTTGCGTAACTAGGATTTACACAAGCTTCAGTCTGGATCCAGAACACCTGAGAAGAGATGATGCCAACCCCTCGGAGGACCTCAGATGATGCCAACCCTGAAACAACATCCAGAACTACCACATTTTGCTATAAGTTTGATCGCAACATATAATAATTGCTGTTAATAGTGTTCATCATCTGTTTTATTATGTCTTTAATTAATTTTTCCATACATTTCTGCCATATGTACATTAATTGACAGTCACCACTGATAAGCTACCACTAAATATTGTAGAAACTTAATTTGCTGTAAAGTTGCTTTGCAATGATTTGTATGGTGAAAAGTGCTGTACAAATAAACTTGACTTGACTTGACTCACTGAACAAACTATAGATATATTTATCATGTCGGTGAAGCGCTCCTGCTCAAGACCAAGACGACAGAAAGCACATCCTGTTTGTTTTCCTTATTTTACAAAAGCACACGGTTTTGTTGATATTGTGAGTGCACACAAATACAAGTAGACCCTTTGCTGTTCCGAATGATGTATACTATTACCTTTATGAGAAAAAATGATGGCGTATTTTTAAGTTTCCGCTGTTCTTAAAAAAAATGCAAGTGATGGCGCTGGCATGTCCTGCAGAGCGCGCTTTAGCTTCCACTCTCTGCACAAACGATTGGATATGCACCTAACAGCGCTCATTTATCTTGGTTAAATGTTTAAATTAATACTGTGAAATGCATGAAGTGTTTTATGTCTGTTTATTTTAGGCAAGTTGGTTTGAGAAGGCTAAATTGATCAAACATAATGCTCAACTCACTGTCTGCCGCTGCAGCTGGGTCGTGCCTTTAAAAAACAAAAACTTTAATTTAACAAACATAAAATGTTCCAAACATATTTCTAAATTAACTTAATAAAGAAAACAAAAAGAAATATGACCACTTTGCCATTAAAAACCAAAACTGAACTATTTTAATAGCTGTGTAATAGGGAAGAGAGAGAGAGAAAAGTCACGATATCCAGTCGGACTCAGGCCGAGAATTCTCATAAAGCTGTTGGACAAGAGCCGGGCCCATACAGGGCTCTATTCGTTCCCTCGTTGCCCACAAACTGCCCGGGACCATATGCGCCTGCATACCCTGCATAACCAGACGCTACACTACTGATCTTATTTGTTCATAAAAGTTTTATGTTTAATATAAGCGACTTTGTCATTGTAGCATTGTTGATGTTGTGTGTGTGTGTTTTTCATTAAGAGTAATATTGAATCAACCTTAAGAATTAATTTTGTTTCAAGAATAGGAAAGACCTAACGTTAAAGATCAAAATAAGCGCGACAGATGCGAGTGCGAGATTAGTTGCTGCTGAGGTAGATGCTCTCGCTCTTTCTCTGCTGTCTGTAGAAATTGTTGTTATTTCTTAATTTGTAAACGGCAGAGACATGTTACAGGTTATAATATAATCCAAAAATCATGGCAACAAATGATTGTCAGTTTAATACGTTTAATCAGTTGAAACGACTTTCACAGTCAATTTGATTCAACTTAACTCACATTTAACCGTTGCTTCGTGTCATTGTAGGCTTAGGCTACTTTTTTCAATGAATTTTAATGAATATACTAATTAATAAAATGAATATTATTTATTTTGTATTACATATTGTTCATTAATTTATTTTTAACACCGCACCCCCAGCACCCCCATTTTTTCGTGGGCTACACTCCAGGGGGTGCTGCAGCCCTACTTCCCGCGGTAATGAATGGGGGGCGTGGCTTTGGCGATCGGCGCTCCAGTCAATCTATTCCACAGCCAATCACGGGCCCCCTCCTTGCTCGGGCCCCGGGGCTTCAGCCCCGCCTAGCCCAATGGTTAAAACGGCCCTGGTAACAGCCCAAATGTCTTATTATTCTAATTCCCTGATTAAATGTAAGAATTTGACTCAAAAGATAATGGACACTTTTAGAAAAAATGGCTTTATAAAGGTAAAAATGCCCATAAAATGCAAAAATCAGTTTAAACTTATTGGAAAAGATTAATTTCTATCAGTATGAACTGACCACCACACAGAATATGAAGAATATTAAAAACATTAGGAGTCAGCTGTCTTCGGCAGTCCTTAAGGTACCAGCACAATAACACACTCAGCAAAATATCGTCTAATTATCGTTATCGATAAAATCCCATAAAATATCGAGATATAATTTTTTGTCAATATCGCACACCCCTAGTGTGCAGCGCATTTTATGGAGGACTGTTTCCTGATCCTGGTAGAGTAGACTACAATGCCGGCTGTTCTGACTCACAGATTGTATGTTTTTTATATTTAAAGAGTTTTTATATTTTATATTCTTTATATTTAAAGCAAGTTTTTTGGGCAGTGTAGAGTAGGGCTTGTTGTTTGTCATTTCTCTGATCACAAATGCAGACATGGTTTTATGTTTACGCGGCGCGATGCAACGCAACGCGTAAAAAGACAGTATA
>NW_015505207.1:650883-653175 GCF_001515645.1 Sinocyclocheilus grahami | reverse complement strand
TGTGTGTGTGTTTTTCATTAAGAGTAATATTGAATCAACCTTAAGAATTAATTTTGTTTCAAGAATAGGAAAGACCTAACGTTAAAGATCAAAATAAGCGCGACAGATGCGAGTGCGAGATTAGTTGCTGCTGAGGTAGATGCTCTCGCTCTTTCTCTGCTGTCTGTAGAAATTGTTGTTATTTCTTAATTTGTAAACGGCAGAGACATGTTACAGGTTATAATATAATCCAAAAATCATGGCAACAAATGATTGTCAGTTTAATACGTTTAATCAGTTGAAACGACTTTCACAGTCAATTTGATTCAACTTAACTCACATTTAACCGTTGCTTCGTGTCATTGTAGGCTTAGGCTACTTTTTTCAATAAATTTGAATGAATATACTAATTAATAAAATGAATATTATTTATTTTGTATTACATATTGTTCATTAATTTATTTTTAACACCGCACCCCCAGCACCCCCATTTTTTCGTGGGCTACACTCCAGGGGGTGCTGCAGCCCTACTTCCCGCGGTAATGAATGGGGGGCGTGGCTTTGGCGATCGGCGCTCCAGTCAATCTATTCCACAGCCAATCACGGGCCCCCTCCTTGCTCGGGCCCCGGGGCTTCAGCCCCGCCTAGCCCAATGGTTAAAACGGCCCTGGTAACAGCCCAAATGTCTTATTATTCTAATTCCCTGATTAAATGTAAGAATTTGACTCAAAAGATAATGGACACTTTTAGAAAAAATGGCTTTATAAAGGTAAAAATGCCCATAAAATGCAAAAATCAGTTTAAACTTATTGGAAAAGATTAATTTCTATCAGTATGAACTGACCACCACACAGAATATGAAGAATATTAAAAACATTAGGAGTCAGCTGTCTTCGGCAGTCCTTAAGGTACCAGCACAATAACACACTCAGCAAAATATCGTCTAATTATCGTTATCGATAAAATCCCATAAAATATCGAGATATAATTTTTTGTCAATATCGCACACCCCTAGTGTGCAGCGCATTTTATGGAGGACTGTTTCCTGATCCTGGTAGAGTAGACTACAATGCCGGCTGTTCTGACTCACAGATTGTATGTTTTTTATATTTAAAGAGTTTTTATATTTTATATTCTTTATATTTAAAGCAAGTTTTTTGGGCAGTGTAGAGTAGGGCTTGTTGTTTGTCATTTCTCTGATCACAAATGCAGACATGGTTTTATGTTTACGCGGCGCGATGCAACGCAACGCGTAAAAAGACAGTATAAGCACACCTTGCTTTTCAGACCGATGAGCTTTGTAAAAATCGACGCGTTTCAGAAAGACGGGGCATAGAGGAGAAACAATAATGTACAGTATGTGGAAAATAATGTGTGTGTTTTTACCTTAAACCACATAAACACATTTCATTACACCAAATACACAAAATAATGTTCTTTTTAGCAGCATCATATGACCCCTTTAAATCAGGGGTGTGAATATCTTTGTACATATGTATTTCAGAAATACAGAAGAATTGGTGCATAAAAAGGTGGCTGCACACCCAGAGCAACTGTGTAAAATTGACACTTTTTTTCTCTTTCTGGGTACTCATTACACTATATGTCCCATGTAACATTGCATTTAATAATTCTGTTTAATTTGCAGAGGGCTGGATCCATTATGTGTGAAGAACATTAATATTGGACGGGGAGTGCCATGGTCACACGACTTTGTACAGTTGTGCTAAATTAAAAGAACAACACAAAATCTACTTAAGAGAGCTTGTACGTAAGTCGTAAATTAGTGAGACTCAAGCGAAGGTCACACACTAAAACTTGGGATGGGAGGCATTAAAGCTTGGCGACAAAGACATAAATCGGATACAAGGGGACTGAAATGCTTAAACTCTGTTAGATATATTTAATAAAGGGGTCATATGATGCTTTTTTAAAGATCGTTATTTTGTGTATTTGGTGTAACAGAATATGTTGACATGCTTTAATGTTAAAAAAAACATTATTTTTCAAATACTGTACATTATTGTAGGTCCTCTATGCCCCGCCTCTCTCAAACGCTTCGTTTTCTACAAAGTCCCTCCTTAGGCAGTCTGCTCTGATTGGTCAGCTGACCCAGTGCATTGTGATTGGCCGAACACCACAAACACTCGTCGGAAAATTAACGCCCCTTACCATAATCGCGAGCTTCATCTTTCAAAATACATGTAAAGACAGAGCCCGAAAGGGGAACAGAGTTGTGTGACAGACAGTGATGAAGTTGGTATGTGTTTGCTGTACACAAGCCACGGTTAAGACAGCTGACTCCACTGTGAT
>NW_015505207.1:640118-650849 GCF_001515645.1 Sinocyclocheilus grahami | reverse complement strand
CCTTACCATAATTGCGAGCTTCATCTTTCAAAATAAATGTAAAGACAGAGCCCGAAAGGGGAACAGAGTCTCGTGACAGACACAGTGATGAATATGTGTTTGCAGTACACAAGCCACGGTTAAGACAGCTGACTCCACTGTGATGTATCTCTCTCTCTCTCTCTCTCTCTCTCACACACACACACACGCGCGCGCGCGCACGCACACACTCACCATGCGCAAAACTCCGCATTTGAACAGTCAATAGCAAATACTTAAACTAATAACAAAACAGTAGCTGATTCAGAAGCGCCAGATTGTCATAGCAAAGTCAGAATGACCTCCTCTCCTAGGTTCACGAAACGGTCGTCCATAAAATGCATTGCTGTTCTGTTGTAAGTAATCTTAAAGATTCCTAAATGCATCTACTTTCGGAAGGCCAAATAAAGTGCTTTTGCTTTCGCCTAAAAACACACAGCGTCTCCCTGACATGCTGCTTCAACACTAACTGCGGTTACTGAAACCACGCCTTCTTTCTTTGCGTGAACATTTGGGCGGCATTATGCAAATATTTCCACATAGTGAGGTAGGTATGTGGGGGCGTGTTAGAACGAGCCGTTTTAGGGGGGCGTGGCAGTGTCTTAACTTTGATAAAGAATATCTCTTTGGTTTTGAGACTTTAGTCTTTGTAACTTCAGAGATCTTATCTATGCACAATCAGCTTGTAACACGCCAAAGAGAAAGGAAAACTTGAAATCGCATCATATGACCCCTTTAAGTTTTAGCACTTATATAATGTACAATATGATTTTTGTGTTCTGTTCCAGAGAGTGTTAGTGAAATATCAGCCAAGAGGAATCAAGTCAGTCATTCAACACTCAGTAGTTCTTTTATGTGTTAAAATGTGTGTTGAAAGTATTGGTTCATTATCAATGATTAAAATGTTTGGAGTGGTGCAATACTCAAGGTACTTTTCATTATTTTGGCACTCTTGATTAGCGTCTCTAACTGCATAGTGCGTTCTTGATATTAAAAATTCAAATCTGTTCATTTACAATTAGTGATAAGTCACATTTTGAACCCAGCACTTAACAATTGGCCCCATGAAAATACATTTTCATCAAATGGTCAGTGTACAGTCTCAGAAGATGATGCTGAAGCATTTACTAACTTCCTATTATGATAAAGCACACACTTTTGTAATAAATCTCATTATCTATCTAATATAACTCTGAAGTGCTGTTAAAATTCATTTGTGTTTGAAAATCTAATTTGTTGCCTGTCTCATGTATTCCAAACAGATTTAAGTACTAAGCACATGCCAATACAAATAAAAATAAAACATTTTTATGTGTAATGTGGAATCATATATAACAGTATCTGTTTTGGGAGGTTTGATCTTTTGTCATGTCACTGTCCAAAACAAAAGGACATTTAAAGAATATGTTTACTGTGCGGTGTTAATGTTGTCTTCCTTTGTATGAGGGGAAACAGATTCGATGGTGATTTTGGTGGAGGAATCGTTCAGATGTTATGGTTTTTACACTGCTGAAACCATTCCTACAGCTTTGGGGTGTCAGTAAGGGCCAGTGGGGCACCTCCTCTTTGGAATCGAAGTCTTCCTGGATTATCATCCTGTTAGATTTATGGAAAAAGGTGACACATTAAAATGTAACTGAGAACACTGCAATAAATCCCATAACTCAATTCAGCATGTTTGTATCCATCAGTGTAGTTCACATATTGTTTTCTGTAGCCCAGGCTGTATTTCTGGACATGATCCAAATATAGAGTTCCTTTGGAAACTAGCGTGTGAAGGTCATGTCTCAAATGACAGCAGAACCCTCCTCCTCCCACAGCTGTCCCACTATCCTGTACTCTACAAAGTGCAATATGGCCCTTGTTGGCAAAGCCAAGTATTTCGGATCCCTGGATGTCCCAAACCCCTTCCAGACTTTCATCCAGCCTCTGGCACAAGTCAGTGTATGTGGAACAATAAAACCAGCCTTCTCCTAAGCATAGAAACATCTATCAAAAAATATCCTAGGACGGAAACACTGAATATAACTCCACTACCATGTACTAAATAAAACTTCGTTATCTCTCACCCAAGGAAGCCTTTTCCTCTTACCAGAATGCACATGTGTGTTAAATGAGGACATACTTTGTGTTGTGTTTGTTAAAGTTGAAGATACTCTAATTATTACAGAACACACTACACAAATTAATGTAGAAATAATTACTATTAATTGCATTAAATCATGAATGAATAGTATCAATACAGCCTATTAATAATAATAACACGCCTACAATGTAAATGAAAGGAAAGATATTTATTATTTTAATTAATTGAAATCTAATTTTAATTACATTTTAATTACATTTTAAATCAATAGCATTATCAATATAATAATAATAATTATTATTATTACTAGTACTATAGGCCTACAATATAATGTAAAAACAAAATTCTAAAAAATATAATGTAAAAAATTAAATATAAATGAATATGGTATTATTAATGTAATATTATTATTATTACAAGCCTAAAATTAAATCAATCAATTAAATTATATTGATAACACTATTCATATATACAAGTATATCATCAATATAATCATAATGAATTTAATAAAATAACATAATAATATTATTATTTTTTCAAGCCTAACATTAAATTATGCAAAAAAATTAAATATATAAGTGAACAGTTTTATTAATATAATAAAAATAAATTTAATAATAATAATAAATTATAATTAAAACAGTATTCTTCTAGCATATTAATTTTCAATATAATTATGATACGTATTTAATATTATTATATTAACTGACATCCCTTCCTTGCATATGAATTTATCAAATGGCAGTAAAGTCATAAATATAATCCAGGTCAAAAAGAAGTATACACTATAACAATTGATCATGCATATTCATCACTCTGCATTCTCTTAATCAGTCATTGTTTGTGCAGTTCAGTGTCCAGTTAGTGCAGTTGTGCCTTTTCATGCAAACCAGCCCCATCTTTACCCACCCACCCATCAATCCTTCCTTGTGTACTTACATTGTGATTTAAGAAGTGTCCCAGTGTGTTAGCGTCAACACCCCAACCTTTACTTCAAATAATCTCTCTCACTCCCATAGTCCATTAGAGAGCCTGTCATATCAGCAAAGTCCTCCAGAACCAAGCTTGTTGAATCCTCACCGGAGGGCATCTCGGTGTCTGAGGCCCAGCGCTGGTGTGGCGGTTTGGGCACAGGGGTCTTTCCCTGGTCCGGATGGACGTTTCTTGCTTCTAAGGCCTGGTTAGACTGGGCTGGATCAATCGGCATGACTGTAGCATCTCCTTGGCTCCCCCTGGGCGGTGAACTAGCACTGCCACCCTCACTGCCCTGTGGCGAGGGGGCGAGGACGTGGTAGAGACTGGGCAGACGGATATCAAGGCGCACACCACTCTTGGCAAACAGCTTGTTATTGAGCGAATACAGTTTGTCAGCAATGTCACTCCCAAGCATGACTGAGAAAAGTCGGGCAATGTAACGATCCTTAGACAGCAGAAGGTAAAGCCGACGTCTGCGCCAAGAGATGTAACGGCAGTCCGTCTCTGCGGTCAGTGTCACCTGAGGTCAAAAGGGTCATGGGAAGTTTAAGGGGATGCAATATTTCATGGTTGTATGAACACTGAATAATTTTGCTCAATGGCACAGGCTAAAAGAAGTTTCCTAGATGTACCGGATCACATTGGTACTAATTATAAAAACAGTATGTTATCGTACCTGGAAGTTGCCCTCCTCTGTAGGTCTTAGAGACTCCCATTCTGGAGAATCAAGAAACTGGTGAGGGAAGATATAATGGAGGAACTGACCTTCTAAGGACACTCTAATCCTGTAAAAGCAAAAGATCTGGTTTTAAACACAAATGCTAAGTCCTTAGAAATGTACCTTTTGTATTCATGTTCGTTTAATATGGATTTGAAAAACATTTGTAACATTTTCAAGAAGCATGAAATGAAAATTCACTCTAAATGCACAGTATTTAGAGTGAAATACATTGCAATACAGAAAAAAGATCAGTCGCTACTTCCGTTTTATCGCAAAATGTAATGACTAAAAATGTAATACGGTGTAACCATCAAGTAAAAAGGAAGAAAAAACATTTATTTTAACCTTAAATACATATGAGTGTACACATCTTTAAAAAAAAATGTTAATACAAAAAATGTTAACATTTTTTCAAGGTAAATATCACAAAAACCATAAATTAATCATTCAAAAATACAATTATGGTTTTGGGAAGTTTCACCAAATTTCACATGACAGTCATGAGGTCTGCAGGGGTCCTAAGTAATAATTATTTTCTTTGCAACATGATTTGGCACACAAAAGTGTTTAATTAAGCAGCAAAGAAGTTTTATTAAAATATTTTAAATGTATATATATATATGCCTTATTTATTATTTTAACCACTTATTACACAACATTTCACCACAAAAATAATTAAGGCAATAAAATAATTAGGACGAAAATGTTTTAAACCCTTACCAGTTTGTTAGTTCTCTTATAATCCATTACATCGTACAAAACAATCGTAGCAAAATGGCAGCATCTGCGTTTGTATGTAACGAGCGAGTCCGCGATACCAGGATGACATAATTAAATAATTGTACACCATTTTGAATCGAGTTTAAATATTTTATTAGCTAAACAAATGCAAAGCTTCCACCAAGAAAAAATAGTTCAAGCAAGAGTACAGCGCCGACTGCTGTTACCCGGATGAGCCTGTGTTATTAGCCTTTACCGGTTGTTATCGAGGGATAGCATACCTCGGAATGTCGCGATTGACTAATCAGAATCAAGTATTCCACAGGGCCGTGTAATAATCTGAGATAACAACCTGGCTGGATGTACATTATCCCTTACATAAAATGCCTTATTTTATAATGGATAGAGAGTCGGACTTGTAACCCCGAAGGTCGTGGGTTTGAGTCTCAGGTCCAGCAGGGATTGTCGGTGGGGGGAGTGAATAACCAGCACTCTCTCCACCCTCAATACCACGATTGAGGTGAGACCCTTGAGCAAGGCACCGAACCCCCAACTGCTCCCTGGGCACTGCAGCATTTGTTGCCCACTGCTTCTGGGTGTGTGTTCATGGTGTGTGTGTGTGTGTGTGTGTTTGTTCACTACTGCTGTGTGTGCACTTGGATGGGTTAAATACAGAGCACAAATTCCAAGTATGGGACACCACAAGTCATGTCCTTTCCTTTCCTATTATGCCCCAACTACTACTACCATTGTAATTTTAATGGACTGTATACATTAATCACTTTTATTTTTTTAATTAATCAATAGATAGGTCAACTGAGAATGTTGCCTTAGTATTGCGAGCTATTGTAAACATTAAGTACACCTTCGGGAAAATGAGCAGATATTTAGTGCGAGTTTTACTAGTTCAAGATCAATCACTAATCCGGAGAACTGTATGAGAGTCTACAACTCTGCCAAACATTCTGTTTCTCACCTGCCAGAAATAAGAAAAGACAGCTGATCAATGGGTGTCTTCCCCTCGACAGCGTACGTCTCCTCAGCCGCTAGAGAGAGCGCTTTGTTCTCGCTGGCAGCCGTAATCTCCTTAAACACCTGCACAGGTACATCCAGAGGCAGATAGACCGCTGTGTAAAGCGCAGAAAGCTCCTCGTTAGCTAAACCGTCCTGCATCAGCCGAAAAATCAGATGACACACCTGGGCCAAACACTGCAGCATCACCAGCAAGTTCCAGAGGAAAACATCAAGGGCACACACTGTCAACCAGCCCCACAGTGCCAGACAGAGGAAAGCGGGAGCCAAAAAGCTGAAGATGTACAGAGCCCCATATGCTCCACTACCCCCCATATATCCCAAAAAAAGAATGGTGTTACCCAGATGGTAGATGGCACCTTCGGTGCTGTTCGTCCATCCATCGCAAAGAGAGTGATTGAAAATTATAGAGTCAATCAAGGTAGAGTCGCCACTATTCATATTTATGGCTATGTGGTCTTCAATTCAATGGAAACTGAATATAAAAAAGAGCCTTGTTGGAAAAAGTTGTGGTTCATAAGCCCAAGGTGTTAAAAGTTTGTTAAAAATATAAAACTAATGTCAGATATAAATGAAAAAAGATTGTTCCCCTCAGCCTCTAACAGCCAATACACCTCTTTCTGCCAAAAAATAGTTGGAATGAAAGAAGCTTCATAATTCCATTCCATTCAGTTCCGTTGACACCCACTTTTCCTTTCGAATTTGACAATATCAGCCCTATAGCGTCTCTGCTTCTGTTCCCTGTCCTGCACTGGACTGTTGGAAACATGGAGCTGGAGAGGCGGGGGTAGAGACCCTGAAAAGGATAACCATGTTTGGAATTGAAACCCAAGGAGGAAAGAGCCGCAGACAGAAAACAGGCTCGCTACTTAACATAACACAATGATGGTCGGGCAGAGTGATTACGATAACAAGTGACATGCACTGACGTCTGTGAAGATCTTTGAAAGCTCTGCCAGATGTCACCAACACTCGTTTTCTCACAATCAAACAGACCATTTGTATTACAGCTCTTCTAATGGTGTTTGAGGGGAGGAGGATACTAGGCTATGGGGGGCATATTTAGAGAATCTGAGACAGATAAAATAACAGGGGAGGTCATGTAACACTGTTTACCTCCCCTCCATGACCATTCCTTTTTGTAGTTTCGCATAACTTGGCCCAGCAGTTGTTGGTAGTTAATATTCTGCTGCTTAGCAGTGGAGTGCAAGAGTGAGTGGATTCTGTTTCTTTTATTTAAGCAGAAGTTATGAGAATATTGTTGTATTGTTGTGGAAAATGCCAACTGGCATTGTTAGGCATGACAGCATATTCACAATACAGCATGTTCTTCAGTGGCCATTGCTTAGTTACTCCATAAATATCAAAATACTAAGCACAGATGGTAATTAACTCTTATTTTATAACATTAATTCATTAATTGCCATTCAAGAATACAGAAATTTGGTTGTTTTCAGGCATCTATTCTTATGTAAAAATACATTTCCAAGAATAATAATTATAGTAATTGCTAAGTTGCATGTTCCATCTTTTATAAATATACCAAAGAACAAAGATTAATTGTGTTAATTTAGATAAACCATAAAATTGGTAAATAAGGCACATTTAAATTAAATAAATAAATAAATGCTCAGTTTTGCAATACGTTCATCATAAAATGACCAATTGTTATGATCAAAACCAAATTAAAGTCCTAAAAATTCCACAGAAGGTTGTATACTCGATTAAGAATTTGAAAATGAACTTCCTTCGCTTTTGGTGGTGCTGGAAATGTTAAATATTTTGTTCTTAATTTCTTATCTTCATCACTGGAAAAATAGGAAAACTAAGTCTTTGTTTGAGGAAAATGGATGTAATTTAAGGACAGAGGCTTTCCATATTGTGAGGTTTGGATAATTTAAGGTTAGTGAGAGCAGGTCTATTCATTCACCAAAGCTAGGGTAGATGAGGAACTGCATTATTTTGATATAAAACATCTGAATTACAGATTGTGGGAATTATGCAAGAAAAATAACAATCCACTTTGAGAGCTGCGCAGTGATATGTGGTGTTTTAGCACAAATGGAATGCTCTATTGAACTACATTGCAATGACAAATTGCTTTGTGGTGTGATTAATAGATCCATTTGTTTTACCTCTTAATCATGACAGCTTGTATAGATGGAAACATAACTGAAATGCACAGTCAATATACATTGGATATCTTGTGCAGCTTAACTAGTTGTTATAGATGATAAGAGAGTGTTAAAGTTACTATTCAGAGCTGTCAATTTGACATGTACCCTGCAACAGAGGCATGCCGATCGAAATGTTCTCACTCACATACTGTGTGCACATTCTCATTGAAGTAAAGCACCATCAAAGCAGTTTGAATGACAGAAATAAACCAGAAAAAAACTATTGACATTTAATATATGAAAAATATCAATTATGCATTTGCATTTGTATTTAATGAATTGAACATCAAAATGTATAAGGTAATTATAAGCTGGAATAGTGAAACAAGCTAAATAAGCAATCTGTTCTTGTGTTTGTGTCAGGGACAAACTATAGGGACCAAACTAAAGGAGAAAATGCTAATTATGAATTGCTTTTGCTGGGTTCACACCAGGTGTAGATACAGAATAAAAGCGCTTCTGCGGGTAGACCTCAGATTAGAGTGTGCTGGGAGCAGCAGCTCTATTTTAGGCCTGCATAGTTAAGTGCAGCTGTCACCAGCCCAACGCTGGTACAGGGGATTCGAAAGCCAACCGAGTAGGAAGCTTGAAGGGACAGTCTGTTTGTTCAAAACTGCTTGGCCTGCAGTGTGTCAGCAGACACTACTTCATAAATAATTTAATATGTGCTAAAATAAGTAAATCAAGCATGTGATACATGTTGATTAGACTGAATAATTTAAAGTAGGCTGTAAAAAGAGAAAGCCAGCCTTGTTATAAGAATCTCTGCTTATTGTATACAAATAAGAAGTGAAGACACAAGAAAAGAGAATGGCTTAGCATCTTGCATAGGATCTTTATTGACCATAAATGTATCACATATGAAAGAAAGAGAAAGAAAAGACAGACATTTCCCTTAGAGGAATAAATTCAGCCCTGTATAATCTTCCCTGCAGTGTAAAAAATATAAATAAACGAGCACACCGGGGTCCCATTTCACACAGGTTGTCATTAACTACAAAAAGAAAGAAAAGACAAATAGAAAACATTATAACTTTAAATAATCTTTAAATAAAAAAAAATGTCCTCAAAAATATATACAGAAGATTTTATTTATTTAAAGGAATAGATTTATTTAAAACATATATAAAGGGAGTTCAAATATGGATGTTTTAGCATTATTTACCAATGGAGAGTTTTAGCAGAATATCATTTCATACAACATCATGAGGATCAGGGGCTGACAAGCTCCAAAAAAGTAGTCCTTATGACTTATGCACTATATTCAGAGTCTTCTGAAGCTATATAATAGCTTTTTGTAAGGAACAGCCCTAAATGACAGCTGTGGACACCATTCACTTTTATTGTATGGAAGAGAACAGCTTGGCTATATGGTATAAATAACTCCACAGAAGAAAGTCAGTCATGCAGAAGACATGTGGAAGCAAAAACTACAATTTTGAGGTGAACTGTTCCTTTGAATTAAATCTACTGTGCACGGAGATATCTGAAAATTGCATTAATAAAATTCAAGTTTGTGGTGCCCAAGGTGTGGAAAATAAAATGTGAGAAATATCACTAAGGATATTCTTTGTAAGAGATTAGTCATTTTTGTGACACTTACCATTCACTCAATCTGATAATGATGGTAGTATTATATCCTAAAACCAAGTGCCCTCATGCACTCCTTGTGCGCTTCGATGAGGTCTGTGCAGCTTTCTTCTCCCTTTTCAATTATGCTGCAATGAAGACAGTATTGTGTCATGGTATCTTGCTAAAATGTATAGGGTGAGTTTAATCAAAAATAAAAATTGTGTCATTATTTACTAGTGCTGTCAAACGATTAATCGCACTCCAAAATAAAAGCTTTTGATTACATAATATATGTATGTGTGCTGTGTATATGGCTGACTAAATACTTTTTTTCCCCACTGTGTATATATATATATATATATATATATATATAAATAAATGCACACATGCATGTATATATTTGAGAAAAATATGTTGTTTATGAGAAAATCAAAGTAAACAAAGGGGCAGTACGGAAAATATCTGTAATGCCACAATATATTAAATATATTTATTTATAATATACATTATATGAATATAGACATGTAAATTTGTGTAAATATTTTCAAAATATATACTGTATGTGTGTGAATTTATACAGTATATACATAATAAATATACACAGCACACACATATATTATGCAAACAAAAACTTTTTTGTATGCGATTAATCGTTTGACAGCACTATTATTTACTAACCCACATGCTGCTCCAAACCAGCTTAACAGAACACACAAAGAGAAATTTGAAGAACTGCTCATGCCACAATACAACTCTAATATTAGTTCAACAGTAATCAGAGTAGTTTTACAAGTGATACAGACTACTTTTATGGGGATTTGCATCCGTTAAAGCCTCATTGAGCAGTTCAGTCCTTTAAAAATAATTTTTGACACAGAAGAATTTAAGTCATGCTGGTTTGGGAAAACATGAAATAATTACATAATTTAATTTATGTGCAAAAATATCCCTTTAAAGGGGTCATATGATGCGATTTAAATTTTTCCTTTTTCTTTGGAGTGTTACAAGCTATTGGTGCATAAAGAAGATCTGGAAAGTTGCAAAGACTAAAGTCTCAAATCCAAAGAGATATTCTTTATAAAAGTTAAGAGTCAGCCACGCCTACCTAAAACGGCTTGTTCTAACACGCCCCCACATATCTACCTCACTATGTGGGAAGATTTGCATAACGCTGCCCAAATGTTCACGCAAAGAAAGAAGGCGTAATTTTTATTCTCGCTGTAGTATTGTTGCCGCTGCAGCCATTTCGTTAAGACGCTGTGTGCGTCGTTGTGAAACTGAAACTACTTTGTTTGGTCTTCCAAAAGAAGACGATAACCGCTTCGTCATGCCTAGAGCTGATCTGTGCTGGTCGCTGAGGGAATACATCAACTTAGTGCTGTGGATCGCCGGATCGGCTTTCACCGTGGACGAAGCAGAGTCCAGCCCGG